>NC_091216.1:7465380-7713572 GCF_040958095.1 Procambarus clarkii
TGAAATCACACGCGCCTCTCCTGCCAGCAGCTGTGTTCCCACACAGCTACTGGCAAACCACTCTACACTCCAGGCTCCCTTGACAACTCGCGCCATTGACAGACAACATGGCATTCAAAGTGAAAGTGCAACTCCTCGGAGTCTACAAGCGCGAAATTGAAGCAACCATTGACAAGGCAACATCAGTGGGACTAGTTGACGTCCATATGCATGGTAACGAAGACACGGTAATCATGGTAACAAAAGCTTGGATCTGGAACGCCGGATTCCACTATTGGAGGCGAACCTCTCACCGATTTCTCCCAGACAAATGACTGCTGGGAAAACGATTTTTGTGAACATGTTGAACCGCTGGTTAGCGGGTGAGGCACCCGACACCATAGTGCGGCAAGTGAACTAAGAAAACCCAACTCTGAAAGCGACGACAGCTCTACTCATCAAGACTAACAACGCCACTCGACCCACGATGAAGATGATCTTCTAAACAGCAGAACAGGCCAAGGAGTTAAGAACGGGTTCAAGTGCTTTGGAATCACCTCCTACACAAACCAGATCGCCATTAAGAAGGTCTACAACGTGAGACAGTGATACAAGTGCTTCAGCTATGAGTACTCCTTCAAGTGCTAGAACAACCGGCTAAGTGCAGCTCAGGCTCGGTCACTCACAGCTATAAGGACTGTAGCGCCATCACCAAGAAATGCGCGAACTGTGAAGAACAGCACGCCGCCACCTCCTTCCTCTACACAAAAAAGAAGGAGGAACTAAAGAAGATTAAAGAGACCACCACACCGCCGACCACCCAGAGGCAAGTCGCCGCGATCTTAGACCTTGGACCTGCCCAGTTCCCGAGCTTCCCTTCTAAAAGCCAGATGCAGACTATGACCGTACCAGCTCTCCCAAACAGTAGCTCCTCCCAACAGATCATCCGGCCTCAACACTGGGAACCTAAGGACCAACCAGCACCATCGCAGTCCCTTACATCACGTGCAAGCATTATCCCTGGTCTTATTGGACTAGCGGAGAGGCTTGCCAAACCAGATAATCAACGATTCGTTAAGGAACTCATCAAACTCAACACTTCTCAGACGAGGAAATCTTAGTAGGAGCTCAATCGACGCAGCACAAACATGACACCTACTCGGTACAAGACCACCTCATGGAGGCCACCTCACTGGACGGATAATCTAGTAAAGATTCTAGAGAAAATGGACTTGAAATGGACTGTTAAAAACAAAAGAGAGACCATATCAACAGTTTCGGCAGCCTCCTCCATGGGAAGAATCGAGTCTAAAGATAATCATTGAAGGATTACCTGTTAAAAAATCAACATGTGACTAGCAGAGGCTCAAAGCAGTCATTGAACGACAAATGGAAACCATCTTAAGACTTACAATGACTCACATCTTCGCAGATGGATCAGTTGATCAAGAAGGAGGTTCTGCTGGAGCAACAGTTTACACAAACAACCATGAAGCTTATTGGAGCATGAATAGTGGGTGCTCAACATTGCAGACAGAATTATATGCCCTGAAGGAGGCCATAAACTATACAATGAAGAATAATTTACATGATGTCATCATTTATTCTAACTCTAAATCTTCGCTCCAGTCAACACGGAGATAATATATAACTCCTCACAGAAATCCAGCAAATAAGACAAGAAGCCGATAATCTAGGGCTGTCAATCACATTAAATTGATTACCTAGTCACATTGGCATAGATGGTAAAGAAAAGGCAGACTCACTAGCAAAAACTGCCATTGCTCTACTTTTTGTACAGGTTCAAATACCTTCAAGTTTTTCACAGATTAAAGAGCAAATTAAGAAGAAAATACTCCCAACTCTCAGAAGTCACCACAGAGCCAAAGTAGCGGAAGGAACAAATCCGCAAGGGCCGTGACGAGTATTCGAACCTGCGTCCGGGAGCATCCCAGACACTGCCTTAATCAACTGAGCTACGACAGGGTTTGTGCCTCGGAGAGGCTACGGGATCCAGTAAGTTCAGTAGAACTTCGGTTTCAACTCTTTTTAACCCTGTCGTAGCTCAGTCGATTAAGGCAGTGTCTGGGATGCTCCCGGACGCAGGTTCGAATCCTCGTCACGGCCCTTGTGGATTTGTTCATTTGATGCATCACGTTAGTGTAATCTTTGTGTGTAGCAGAAGGAAGTTTCACTGCGATATGGTATGAACAAGCCACTAGGTGCTTGTCTTTGAAGCCTGACTAAAAGGTATCCAGAGACATTGCAGTAGCCATACACAGACTCAGACTTGTTATAAGTGCTGCTGGGAGGTAATAAACCCAATAGTTAAAGAACGTCATATCTGTGGAACAGAAACAGAGGCGCTACTATTACACTACTTACTGGAATGTGAAGCTAATGAAGCCTTGCGTATCAAAATCAACATTAATCCAACGACAGCAGATGCATTAGATGCACATTCCACAGCCACTACAATGATTAGAAAAGCCGTTAAAGAATGGGACTCACTAGTGAACATTCTGCACCTACATCCGCCACCAAGATAATATTATTAAAACAAGACTAAAACAGAAGCGAAAAAGGATCAGGGAAAAAAGGAGGACACCCCTACCTCCATTTAATGCTTTGACCCAAATATCAGAGTAACAAGGTTATCGCGAATAACCGAACTCAATTATGGGCTCACCGTAGTCCGTGCTTCATGGGCATTTCATTCTGAGCAGATAATTCTAAAATAACAACAACAATGGAAACCTACCACTTCCATCCTTCTACCATAAAAACTACACCAACCCCAGATTCCCCCTGCACATCCTTCTCCCACTCATCCCCCCCCTCTCTTCTCCATACTCCCCTCTGCCCCCTCACCCCTCTCTACCTCTGACTCTCATCCTCACTCTATACTTTCAGACCATCCATACCTTTGAGATCTTCAATGCCCTTCCGACCCCTCTAGCTGCCCAGACCCAATTGCTCCCCCACCCCAACACCCAGAGAAATGAACTCTGGTACCAGGGTTAACAAGAAATCACTAGGTTTGGCACACCAATGCTGATTGGGTATCCAATAAAGCAGCAGAAATAAAAGAAAGAGTCAGTGAAGCAGACATAATTGCAATAGTGGAAACAAAAGTAAATGATATGATTTCAGTTGCAATCTTTCCAGGGGGGATACCAAGTGATAAGAAAAGAAAGGACACAGACAGGGAGGGGGGATTGAGACTCCTTCTAAAGCAGAAATGGAAATTTGAGGTCCTAGAAAATTGGGGGAAGTAAAGAACACACAAGCTCAATACTTGGGATTCTTAACAGCAGCTGGGAAGGAGATTGTGATCGTGATAACTACAATTCCCCACCAAACAGTAGAAGACCTAGACAGGATTATGATGACAACAATAAGGCATGTATAGATGATCTGCAGAGGGCAGTAACAATAGCCCACAGAATGAGAGCGAAACTGCTGGTTATGGGGGACATAAATCGTGAAGAGATCAATCGGGAACCGAGGAATACCCACGGCGGGAAGGAAAAGTAGGGAGCGAAATTAATGGACAATATAGACAAGAATTTCATAATACAGAATGTGAAGGAAGACATAAGGAAAAGAGGAGGGGATACTCCGATCCTATTAGAGGACATGATAGAAGGTGAATTATATCTCCCAGTATACGACTCACCATTCAGAAAGGACAGAACAAAAAGAGCAGGTGGGGTGATACAGTTTATGAAAGAAACAGATGCTACCAACATCGTACCTACCATGTTGCTATGAACAATGAGGTAGATGCTACCTTATCCTGGAAGTACCATCCAACAATGAAGAACTGAAAACCATGGGTTCCTCAGAGGTGCAAGATACTAACTCCGGATGGTAGAAAAATTACTGTGGGTGTGTGCTACAGGGCTGACACAGCAGCGGCAGAGAAAGTTGCGGATCTGCATAATGTGATCAATGCTGTATCTGGAACTCAAACCCTAATAATGGGGGGACTTAAACCATGAGACCATAGATTGGATCAACCTAATATGGCAAGCAGATGGTGAACAATTTCCCGAACCTTATGCAGGACTCCTTCCTCATACAACATATGGTAGAGCCCACACGTGCTAACAGTATACTAGATCTTGTGCTGACTAGAGAAGAGGGCATGATTGATCAAATTCTTGGGAGGGGGGGAGGCTAACCCCCCTCGTGCGACCACCATATTTTAAGATTGACTTCGAATATAGAAACTCACATGAAAGCCAAAGATGAAGAATTTCTAGCTTACCAACGAGCTGACTATCAAGGATTGAGAGAGGAACTGTAAACCATCTCCTGGAGGGAGCTCATGGGTGAACATGGCACTAAAGCATTATGGCAAAATTTGAAGGTCATTACGGAACTCGTCCAATAAAATGTGCCGAAAAAAAAGACAAGAAAGAGAATCGATGGATGACACAGGTCGCAAAACGAGAATTGGAAACCAAGAGGAACCTCTGGAGAAAGTATAAATCGACGATGGACGTCATTGATTATGAGTTATACAATAGAGCACTAAACGAGGCCACACAGAAAATCAGATCAGCCGAAAGAAAAATGGCCCAAAACATAAAGAAAGGTCCAAAATAGTTCTATGCCTATATCAAAAGTAAAACCAAAACTAAAGACGCAGCTGGACCCTTAATAGATCAGACTAACCAAGTCATAAATTTATTATTTATTTATTTATTTATTTATATACAAGAAGGTACATTGGGTTAGAGAGAATACATACCATAGTATTTACAATCTTGTAAAGCCACTAGTACGCGCAGCGTTTCGGGCAGCTCCTTAATCTAACAGATAATTTTAAGTAGGTAAATTCTAGCAGAATTAATAAAATGATAGCAGATACATTGCAAGAAAAAAAAATGAGATGAGAGAGAATAGTAAGTATATTAAAGCACATTGGTATATTAATGCTCTGGTTGATTACATTGACAACTTGATTGGTAATTTAAACAAGATTAGCAGACACCGTACAGCAGATTGATAGCACATATAAGAAGACAGCAATGATCACAATGGTAAAGATGTTCGGATTGGGTACATAAAGATAGGGAGATTGGGTAGCAATAAATACAGTGCAATTTGAAAGCAACAAGGTAAAAAAAAACTATGCAGATGAGATTAGGTACTTTTTAGTTTTGTTTTTGAATGACGCAAAAGTTGGACAGCTTTTCAATTCATTAGGGAGTGAGTTCCATAGACTGGGTCCCATTATTTGCATAGTGTTTACACTGATTAAGTTTGACTGGGGATATCAAAGAAATATTTATTTCTGGTGTGGTGATAATGGGTCATCTTACATCTGTCCAGGGAGAGTTTCAGAGCAGGATTTGCGTTTAAGAATAGGGTTTTGTAAATGTAATTGACACAAGAAAATTTGTGGAGTGAGATTATGTTTAGCATGTTAAGGGATTTAAACAAGGGGGCTGAGTGTTGTCTGAAAGCAGAATTTGTTATTATTCTGATAGCAAATTTTTGCTGGGTGATGATGGACTTGAGGTGGTTTGCAGTGGTTGAACCCCATGCACAGATACCATAATTAAGATAGGGATAGATTAGTGCATAATATAGAGAGATGAGAGCAGAGTTAGGTACATAATATCTGATTTTGGAGAGTATACCAATTGTTTTAGAGATTTTCTTAGTTATGTGTTGTATGTGGGTGCTGAAGTTGATTCTCTTGTCTAGAAATAGGCCAAGAAACTTTCCATCATTTTTGTTGCTAATGTTTACATTATCTATCTGAAGCTGAATTGCATCCAAATAAAATGTAAGTCTTTTCTATGTTAAGTGTTAGTTTATTGGTTGACATCCATAAGTGGATTTTTTTTAGTTCATTATTAATAACATCATTTAGTGTATGTGGGTTGGGGTTAGAGTAGATGAGGGTAGTATCATCAGCAAACAAAATTGGTTTCAGAATGTTAGAGACATTAGGCAGATCATTGATGTATATAGGAAATAGGAGAGGTCCCAAGATGCTGCCCTGTGGCACTCCAACGGTTATTGGTAGAGTGGGAGACATCCATAAGTGGATTTTTTTTAGTTCATTATTAATAACATCATTTAGTGTATGTGGGTTGGGGTTAGAGTAGATGAGGGTAGTATCATCAGCAAACAAAATAGGTTTCAGAATGTTAGAGACATTAGGCAGATCATTGATGTATATAGGAAATAGGAGAGGTCCCAAGATGCTGCCCTGTGGCACTCCAACGGTTATTGGTAGAGTGGGAGAGGTTATATTATTGATGGTTACACATTGGAGTCTGTCACTAAGATAGGATTGGATATAGTTCAGTGCATAGCCTCGGATTCCATAATGATGGAGCTTACGTAAGAGGTAATTGTGATTAACAGTGTCAAAGGCCTTTCTCAGGTCAATGAAGAGTCCAATTGGAAACTCATTTTTGTCAAGGGCTGAGTAAATTATAACAAGAAGACTAATAATTGCATCGTTGGTACTCTATTGGGAGCGGAAGCCAAACTAACAGGGGCTAGGAACATCGAATTTTACGAGATAGGAGTAGAGCTGTTTGTAGATAATTTTTTCAAATATTTTTGATAGTATGGGTAGGTTTGATATTGGTCTATAATTGTTTATGTCTGCCGGATTACCTCCTTTATGAACTGGCGTTACTCTTGCGTTTTTAAGAATATCAGGGAAGGTATGACACTCAAGGGATTTGTTGAACAGCAGAGCTATAGGTGGCGCAAGGGCGTGGGAGGCGCTCTTGTATACAATGGATGGGATTTCACTGATGTTCCCAGCCTTGATTTTTAGTGAGTGTATGATGGACACAACATCTGTCGGGCTGACTGGTGAAAGAAGAAGAGTTTGGATAGCTGCCTCAGAGATATGTGTTGATATGTTCATAAAAGATGATGAAAGGGCAGCAAACATTCTAAATTATTTTTTTTACATGAGTGTTCACACTCGAAAGGTTGATGACATCCCACATAAATGTTTGAAGGATGGGAGGAGAATGAATTTAGGGATATATCCATAACATGCGAATAATTACAAAGAACATTGGCAAACTAAAAGACTCCAAAGCATTCCCAGGTGTGGATGGAATTCAATCCAAAATCTTAAAGGAACTAGCAAAAGAACTATGGCTACCGCTGAAACTGCTTCCACAAAATCTCTGGAGCAAGGAGTAGTCCCTTTAGAGTAGACTGAAGATATGTAAATGTCACCCCAGTCTTCAAAAAGGCAGAAAGAGCTCAACAGAAAACTTCCGGCCAATTACCTTGCTATCACACATCTGCAAGCTCATGGAGGGAATCATTCGCCATCTTTCAGTGATGTACAATCGACACAACATTGATTTGTTGAAAATACATCCTGCCTTTCAAATTTTCTCATTTTTGCCAACGGTAACTAGCTACTCAGACAATGGCCATCCGGTGGATGTAGTATACATGTATTTTGATAAAGCTTTTGATAAGGTATCATATGAGAGACTGGCAAGGAAATTACATGTCCATGGAATAAATGGTAAAATATTAAAATGGATAAAACAATGACTGAAGGAACGAAAACAACGGGTTGAGTTAAATAGAAACAAATCTGAATGTAGAAATGTGATAAGAGTGGTGCCTCAAGGGTCACACAAACCCTCGTGGCACCCCAATTACAAACCACATCCTCAACTTTGCAGATGACACAACGATTTATGAGAGAGTGGGAAATCATAATGATATTGAAGCCTTACAAGGGGATCTACGTGAACTCCACAAATGGTCAGAAGAATGGCAAGTGCTTTTTAATATCGACAATGCAAGACCTTGCATGTGGGGCGCAACAACTTTCGCCACGACTATAAAATTAATAGCATTACATTACAGCAGATTGATGAAGAAATTGACCTTGGAGTCAATATCAACCGCTCATTAAAAGTTGCACAACAGGTGGGTGCAGCAGTCAGAAAAGCAAACCAAAATCTTGTTATAATCAAGCGTACTTTTGGCTATAAGGAAAAGAAGGTAATGGTTCAACTGCATAAATCTCTGATGCGCCCCCATTTGGATTTCTGTATCCAAGCATATAGAGACCTCATTTTCTGGGGAGGAAAGCTGCTCTAAAGAAGGTGCAACACCGGGTAGCAAAAGTCATTCCAAAGGTACGAGATACGAGAAGGCCTTTCTTTAGTTTAGGGCCACAGAGATAACAATACTGCAAATCAGGCATGACAGGGCGGATCTCATTGAAACTTTTAAAATATTAAACATGTTAGAGGATGCTTATCCGGATATTTTCTTCAAAATCAGATGTAACACAAACAAGGAGCAACGTAGTCACAATGTAGAACTCAGAAGAGGAAATGCGTTTTCACCCACAGGATGACTAACCAAGATCAGACTAATATTACATGGAACCGCCTACCTATGTACCCATGGAACTTCCTACCCGCTGAAGCCAAAACTGTGCTGAGTTTCAAGATATACGAGGAAAAGATCAAGGCAAATTGGGGGACCTTCGGCAAGCCGGCGGCTTGTCCTGTCCTCCTTGAGGCCACTAGAGTAAAAGACCTGATTTTCTCCCAGAATGAGGACGACATCAAGAATTGGGAACATGAAATACTATTAGGAGCCAGTAAGTATTGTGTCCTTGTTGTTGACAAGATCGAATTTAAAATTGTGACCATGGGACAACAGGTCTGGGAAAGAAGAGTTGAGTACAGAAGAATAAGGGAATATCTGGGAGACATGCAGTGGGAAAGAGAACCAGCGGAGGTAAAACAGTCCAATATATGATAGACCTAGTAATATGGAAACGTAAGGCGGCTGAAGAGTTTTATACTAATAATAGGGTAAAAAGGTAGGAGGGAACTGCTTATTAAACCCATGGTTTCATAAAATAGGGTTGGTTATTAAACCCATGGTGTAATAAACAGTGTTGTTTATTAAACTCATGCGTTTATTAAACCCATGGTAAAATAAACAGTGTAAGAGAGCAAAACTGAGAAGCAAGAGAGAGTGGAGGAAGTACAGAGGACAACAAGAATAGATGCAACAGAGCTAAAACGAATAAATTGACATTAAAATACATTAACATGAGTACTGCAAAGGAATTATGAGAACGATATTGCGATCAGCGTGAAAAAATCTAAATTACTTGTCAAATAAGAAATCATGCCCAACAAACCTTCTGGAATTCTACTGCAAACTAAAAGAATAGGGCAGGACAGGGAAAGATGGACAGACTGCATATTTGCAGACAGCCAAAAACGCCTTTGATAAAGAACTGCGCAGTAGACTGCTATCCAAACTTAAGAAGCAGGTGGGAGTAAGGGGAAAAGCCCTAGATGGGTAAGGAATTACCAAACAGGAAAGAAACAGAGAGAAACGGTAAGGGGCGAGAAGTCAGACCGTCGAACAGTAACAAGTAGAATACCACAAGGATCAGTGCTGAGACCAGTTCTATCTATATAAATAAAAAGGTATATGTTCGTTTGTTCAAAATCGCTAATCTCCGAAAGTTCTTCACCGATTGCTTTGAAATTTTCACACAATGTTCCATTCGCATCCGAGCGAGTTTTTTTACATACTATATATATGGCACGTCTGTGAAGGTAATTTTTTTTCTTTAACTGTGTTTTTCATGCGAGTGAAATCTTCGAAACCTCCTTACCGATTGCTTTGAAATTTTTATACAACGTTGCATTCGAATAGGTGCATGTTTTTGTATACCTACTATATACATGCCTCATCTATGACAGGAAAAAACAGGCTTTCATAAAAAAAAACAGCGCCATCTGTTGGACGTAATAACAACACACACACTACTCTAAATATGTTACAATTCCATTTAAATGTTTCCGATTGCATTGATGAATTGGATTTTCATAGATTTTTATTTAATTATTTTGTGTGTTTTGCATTGGAATCGAGCTGTGTTGTTTACCATACCGTTCATTTTGTAAGTATAAGTATAGATGCTACACCTGTGACATTATAACTATCTAGCCTTACGTTTTGAGGCTAAGTAATGACGATAGTTACAAGATACGAGCTTGATGGTGTTGAGATTGCAAAAAGGATCTGTGAGTTATGATTAGTAAGAATTAAAAACCAAATTATCAATGAAAGAATGTTCGCAAATTGGACGCTGGGGATTTATTAATCGAAGCGTTAGTAACAAGACACCAGGTTACACACTGAAATCACGATAGCGTGATGCATCAAATGAACAAATCCACAAGGACCGTGACAAAGGTTCAAACCTACATCTGAGAGGATCCCAGACGCAGCCTTAATCGACTGAGGTACAACCATGGGTAAATCAGGATGATATCCAGGTTGCAATTCTTTTAACCATGTCGATTTTTTTTTAATTATTTTAACCATGCTCAGTCGATTTAGGAAGCTTCTGGGATCCTCTCAGACGTATGTTCGAACCCTCGTCACGGCTCTGTGGACTTGTTCAAGACACCTAGTATTGTTACGAATGGATATAAATTTACTTGAATGTGTCCTGCATAGGATGACAAAGTTAACTCCCCCGTCCAATTAGAAACCTGTCATATGAAGAGAGATTAACAAAGCTTAAATTGCATTCACTGGAAAGGCGAAGAGTTGAAAGAGGTTACCAAGTGGATGAATGGACATAACAAAGAGGATGTTATTAGGGTATTAAAAGTATCAACACAAGACAGAACACGAAAAAATGTGTATAAATTGGATAAATTTAGATTTAGAAAAGACATGGGTAAATACTGGTTCAGTAACAGAGTTGTTGATTTGTGGAACCAATTACTACGTTTTATAGGTGGAGGTGGGGTCTCTTGATTGTTTCAAGCGTGGGTTGGACATGTATATGAATGGGATTTGGTGGTTATAAATAGGAGCTTCCTCGTATGGGCCTTATAGGCTCTCTGTAGTCATCTTTATTCTTATGTTCTTAAATGTGGTGGGAAGATGGAAGGACAATTAAACATTCGGCACAAAAATGCAGATTTATTTATTTTTATAGATGAGCTATTACTGCTCGCCACGACATGAATTTTTTGGCTGACAAATAAAAAACACAACAGAAAAGACTTTGCGCTGACAGAAAAAAGAAGAACTTGATAGTATGTTTGATATTATCAATAAAACACTAACGAGTTTTATGTCCATTATTTGTTTAATTTAACCTTGATTTATTCATCGAGGTTTAGTTGATGAACTACCCATATGAACTACCATGTGAGTAGTCACATTCTTACGCCACTTGAATGTTTTCCCACACTCTGAACATTCGTAAGGTCTCTCGTTCGAATGCACCGCAATGTGATCTATTATTTCCCTGCGATTCCTAAATCTTCTCCCACACTCATTCTCACCTAAATCTTCTCCCACAGATGAGACAAAAACCGGTAGGAAAATTAACACGGAAGACGACTCACTATTATTTCAAGTTAATCTAAATAGGGTTTTAAAATGGTCAAAAGATTGGCAGATGTAGTTTAATGCTAATAAATGTAAAGTTTTGAGGCTAGGTAATGATGATAGAGTTACAAGATACGAGCTGGATGGTGTTGAGATCGTGAAGTTGGATTGCGAAAGGGATCTGGGAGTTATATTATTACAATAATATATGGAAGGATTAATGAAGGAATTGATGAATGTAGTTGGAACTCTGAGAGCAGAGATGGATTCCCTACGAGAGGAGGTACGACAGCTGAAACATTGGGAAGAAACGAAGGAGGAGACCAATATTAACAAGACATCGTTGTGGAAAGTCGTTAAGGACAGGGGTCTTAAGACGACCTTGACAAGGCCGCCTACAGACCCCCTAAGGACGTCAAATTCATTTGCCATGTTGGAGGATGAGTGCTGTGGTGAGCCTGCAGTTCACTCGAGACGGAAATCAACGAAGAGCAATGAAGCACAGGGCCCCTCAAAGTGCTCAGAAAGTTAAGGAGGTACCTAAACGAATTTTGGTTGTGGGAGATTCCCAGGTGAGGTATTTAGACAGGACGTTTTGTGCCAGAGATAGGGGGAACAGGTTAAGGGTTTGCTATCCGGGAGCTGGAATTGGAGATATTGTTGACAAAATGAAAGATATGACGGTAAATGGGAACAAACCCATTATTTTTACTAGTGCAGGGGGTAATGATGTTGGATGTAATGATGTAGCTCTTCCGGACACACTGTAGCTCCCTGGATGCACTGTAGCTCCCCGGACACACTGTAGGTCTACCGGACACACTGTAGCTCCCCGCACACACTGTAGCTCTCTGAGCACACTGTAGCTCCCGGAACACACTGTAACTTCCTGGACACACTGTAGCTCCCCGCACACACTTTAGCTCACTAGGACACACTGTAGGTCCCCGGACACACTTTAGCTCACTAGGACACACTGTAGCTCCCCGGACACACTTTAGCTCACTAGGACACACTGTAGGTCCCCGGACACACTTTAGCTCACTAGGATACACTGTAGCTCCCCGGACACACTTTAGCTCACTAGGACACACTGTAGCTCCCCGGACACACTTTAGCTCACTAGGACACACTTTAGCTCACTAGGACACACTGTAGGTCACTAGGACACACTGTAGGTCACTAGGAAACACTGTAGCTCACTAGGACACACTGTAGCTCCCCGGACACACTTTAGCTCACTAGGACACACTGTAGCTCCCCGGACACACTTTAGCTCACTAGGACACACTGTAGCTCACTAGGACACACTGTAGCTCCCCGGACACACTTTAGCTCACTAGGACACACTGTAGCTCACTAGGACACACTGTAGCTCCCCGGACACACTTTAGCTCACTAGGACACACTTTAGCTCACTAGGACACACTGTAGGTCCCCGGACACACTTTAGCTCACTAGGATACACTGTAGCTCCCCGGACACACTTTAGCTCACTAGGACACACTGTAGCTCCCCGGACACACTTTAGCTCACTAGGACACACTTTAGCTCACTAGGACACACTGTAGCTCCCCGGACACACTTTAGCTCACTAGGACACACTGTAGCTCACTAGGACACACTGTAGCTCCCCGGACACACTTTAGCTCACTAGGACACACTGTAGCTCACTAGGACACACTGTAGCTCCCCGGACACACTTTAGCTCACTAGGATACACTGTAGCTCCCCAGACACACTGTAGCTCCCCAGACACACTGTAGGTCCCCGGACACACTGTCGCTCCAAGGATACACTGTAGATCCCGGGACACACTGTTCCTCCCCGGACACACTCTAGCTCATTAGGACACACTGTAGCTTCCCAGACACACTGTAGCTCACTAGGACACACTGTAGGTCAGTAGGACACACTGTAGCTCACTAGGACACACTGTAGCTCACTAGGACACACTGTAGCTCCCCGGACACACTGTAGCTCACTAGGACACACTGTAGGTCACTAGGACACACTGTAGCTCACTAGGACACACTGTAGCTCACTAGGACACACTGTAGGTCACTAGGACACACTGTAGCTCACTAGGACACACTGTAGGTCACTAGGAAACACTGTAGCTCACTAGGAAACACTGTAGCTCACTAGGACACACTGTAGGTCACTAGGACACACTGTAGCTCACTAGGACACACTGTAGCTCACTAGGACACACTGTAGCTCCCCGGACACACTTTAGCTCACTAGGACACACTGTAGCTCACTAGGACACACTGTAGCTCCCCGGACACACTTTAGCTCACTAGGATACACTGTAGCTCCCCAGACACACTGTAGCTCCCCAGACACACTGTAGGTCCCCGGACACACTGTCGCTCCAAGGATACACTGTAGATCCCGGGACACACTGTTCCTCCCCGGACACACTCTAGCTCATTAGGACACACTGTAGCTTCCCAGACACACTGTAGCTCACTAGGACACACTGTAGGTCAGTAGGACACACTGTAGCTCACTAGGACACACTGTAGCTCACTAGGACACACTGTAGCTCCCCGGACACACTGTAGCTCACTAGGACACACTGTAGGTCACTAGGACACACTGTAGCTCACTAGGACACACTGTAGCTCACTAGGACACACTGTAGGTCACTAGGACACACTGTAGCTCACTAGGACACACTGTAGGTCACTAGGACACACTGTAGCTCACTAGGAAACACTGTAGCTCACTAGGACACACTGTAGGTCACTAGGGCACACTGTAGCTCACTAGGACACACTGTAGCTCACTAGGACACACTGTAGCTCACTAGGAAACACTGTAGCTCACTAGGACACACTGTAGCTTACTAGGACACACTGTAGCTCACTAGGAAACACTGTAGCTCACTAGGACACACTGTAGGTCACTAGGAAACACTGTAGCTCACTAGGACACACTGTAGGTCACTAGGAAACACTGTAGCTCACTAGGACACACTGTAGGTCACTAGGACACACTGTAGCTCACTAGGACACACTGTAGCTCACTAGGACACACTGTAGCTCACTAGGACACACTGTAGGTCACTAGGACACACTGTAGCTCACTAGGACACACTGTAGCTCACTAGGCCACACTGTAGCTCACTAGGAAACACTGTAACTCACTAGGACACACTGTAGCTCACTAGGAAACACTGTAGCTCACTAGGACACACTGTAGCTCCCCGGACACACTGTAGCTCACTAGGACACACTGTAGCTCACTAGGAAACACTGTAGCTCACTAGGACACACTGTAGGTCACTAGGAAACACTGTAGCTCACTAGGACACACTGTAGCTCCCCGGACACACTGTAGCTCACTAAGACACACTGTAGCTCACTAGGAAACACTGTAGCTCACTAGGACACACTGTAGGTCACTAGGAAACACTGTAGCTCACTAGGACACACTGTAGCTCCCCGGACACACTTTAGCTCACTAGGACACACTGTAGCTCCCCGGAAACACTTTAGGTCACTAGGACACACTGTAGCTCCCCGGACACACTTTAGCTCACTAGGACACACTGTAGCTCACTAGGACACACTGTAGCTCCCCGGACACACTTTAGCTCACTAGGACACACTGTAGCTCACTAGGACACACTGTAGCTCCCCGGACACACTTTAGCTTACTAGGACACACTGTAGGTCACTAGGACACACTGTAGCTCACTAGGACACACTGTAGCTCCCCGGACACACTGTAGCTCACTAGGACACACTGTAGGTCACTAGGACACACTGTAGCTCACTAGGACACACTGTAGGTCACTAGGAAACACTGTAGCTCACTAGGACACACTGTAGCTCCCCGGACACACTGTAGCTCACTAGGACACACTGTAGGTCACTAGGACACACTGTAGGTCACTAGGACACACTGTAGCTCCCCGGACACACTGTAGCTCACTAGGACACTCTGTAGGTCACTAGGACACACTGTAGCTCACTAGGACACACTGTAGGTCACTAGGAAACACTGTAGCTCACTAGGACACACTGTAGGTCACTAGGAAACACTGTAGCTCACTAGGACACACTGTAGTAACCTCGGACACACTGTAACTCCCCGGACACACTATAGCACCCCCAGACTCAAGTACCGTTAATTGAGACGTAAACCGTCTGCAACATCTGTAACAGGTGTGCAAATGGGCACACCTGTCACAAGTAATGATGGAAGTCACGTGTCAAAGTGTGTAAGAGGTTCCCCCGGCACACTAGGGCGGGACCTTTCACGTCTCCTGGGACGCTGTGTGTCGCCGGGGGTATAAGTGTGTAAGTGTAGAAGGAGTAAGTATAGGAACAGGTGTGGTAGCATCATCATCAGCAGGTGTGTGTAAGATGAAATTGGGTGTGTTTTGAGCGTAGAGTTAAGGGTACGTTAGGTGTCGCCCGAGACATTGTGTCTCCTGGGACATTGTGTGTCGTTGTGGGTAAAATGTCTCCCGGGACGTTGTGTGTCGCTGTGAGTAGAAGGAGTCCGTATAGGAACAGGTGTGCCGCAGCAGGAGCCTGTGTTGGTACCTTAGAGTTAAGAAGCAACAGCAGCAGTGGGATTCGTAGATATATAGTTAAATAATAATAGTATGTATGGAAGGAGATGACTATGTTGATCGAGGTGAGGCCCCCACTCATGAGAACACAGGCCTAGGAGAGCTGGTAATCTATTGTTGTTGGTGTAAAGTGTGAAAGAAGTGATAAGAGGGGTGGAGGAGGGAGCCATCCACTTCCCACCGTAGACACTGACAGTCGACTCCTCACACATTCTCATGTTTTAAACAGCTGTTATTAGGGAAAGGGGAGCCGGTCCTTCCCTAGAAGAAATGTTTATGGAGGATGATGAAGTGGTAGAAGTGGAGGAACCACTGAGACTCTACCCTGTATTCCTACCCTGGAGTGAACGAGATGCTTCAGCTCAAAAACTATTCAACCCGCACTAGATTTGCGTAGGACAATTTTAGTTAAGATAGATAGATAGATAGCACACATGACTAGAACTATATACTAAAGGGAATAGGATGTTTATTATTATTATTATTATTATTGTTTGTGAACTGTGTTAACTGTAAGAACTATGATTAGTTTAAATATGCTGCTGTACTATATATTTATTCACATAAATATACATATATATTTATGTGAATAAACACCTGTAAATGACTAATGTTTGAATAAATACCTCCATCATTTCCTAAGTTTTAGCAGTCTTTTAACGAAGCATTAATCATGAACAGTTCCTATGATATAATCTGTGAGGAATAACTAGATATATTCCGTGAACCATCTCGGATTATTATAGCTGGGTATTCAAACAGTGGAAAGTCTTTCTTGTCCAATAAACTTGTAAGGAAGAATCAACACAAGTTCTCCTCGGTAATCGTATGCAGTGGGGCGATACTCGGAATTACGGTCAGACCAACAAATTAAAAGAAAGCTGATCGAGCATTCAATCATTATTGATCCTGTGGAAGACCGCGCTGATAAGGACTCACATATCTTTGTAATCTATGATGACTTTTTTACTGCTAATTCGAAAATCGTATTAGACATCTTTTCTAGTGGACGGCATTTCATGATTTCTGTTATATTAATTACTCAAAATATATTTTTTCCTGGAAAATTTTCAAGGAATATTAGTTTAAATGCTTCACATTTCATATTAGTTCAATCAAGAGACCTCTCACAAATTGAAACACTCGGACAACAAATATTTGGGAAGCAGGATTCAAAGAAATTTGTAGAGTTATATAATAAAGTTATTAGTAAACCCTATGGGTATTTGTTAGTAGATCTGGGCCCCTCACACGCTCTACAACATTGCGTGATAATATTGTTCACGAACCGCCCTATGAGACAGTTTAACAATGGTGAGCACGAAAGATGTTTTGGAACGAGTATATAACAACCCCTCATCCCCCCTCATCTACCGATGGGTTTGGAGGAGTACGGAGGTTGTATAATGCTGCTAAATTAATTAACTCCAGTATAACGCTATCTGATGTACAAGATTATCTGAAAACCTCTGAGTCCTAAACTCTTCATTATTTACAACTGCGTTAATTCCCACAGCGACGGGTATTAAGTTCTAAACTGCTACTATTACAAGCTATAGACCTGGCTGAGATGAGTTTATTGGACAAACGTAATGATAGGGTGAAATAATTACTTGTATGTGTAGAGATATTCTCCAGGTTTGCCCAAGTAGTTGCCCTTATGCAGCAAGGATGGGAAAAGTACAAGTAATGCTCTGGCTTTAATTCTAGATTCGCCACATTCTCAGGGAGTGCGCAGAACTAATTCTGATCGAGGTGGTGAATTTTATAGCGCTACTTTGAAGAAGATGCTGGCATCAAAGAGAGTTAAGTTACATAGTGTATTTTCTCAGAAATCAAGGCTTCCATTGCTGAGAGGTTCATGCGTACTTTATAAGGCAAAGGAAGTTTATGACGACGTGCAACACTTTAAAATACATGCAAGCTCTACCAAATATTGTGAAAACGTATAATTTAACACCTCATAGAGGATTGAAGGGAAAGACATCTGAGGAGGTACACGCACTATCTACACCTAGTGAGCACGCCGAACAATTTGACTTAAAGTATAAGGGTCAGAGAAAATCAAAGAGATCTATCATTCCTCGGTTGGCTGTCGGTGATACAGTAAATATCTCATTAACTGATCGTTTTTCCAAGTTTAAGGAGTTTAAGCAGCAGAACACACGAGAGGTATTTACAGTTGTGCGAATTGATCAGAGTCGACACATCCCATTATTCTTCCTGAAAGATTTGAATGGGGAGGAAATTGATGGTGGCTTCTATAAGCAAGAATTAACACCTACACAACTACCTCAAACCTTTAATATTGAAAAGGTATTGGGCCAACGCAGAGTCTCTGGTAAACTTCAGTATAAAGTTAGATACGCTGGATATGATCAATCATTCGATCAATGGATCGATGCTGGTAACATATTACATTTATAATGAAGAAGCCCTTAGTTTATAAATACAAGGAATTGATTCAACTATTATCCAAACTTCAGTATTTCTGTAGAAAACAGCTGATTGAAAAATTGAAGAAACCACATATTAACTGTTTATCAGAAATTTTGAATAACTTTAAAAAAATTACCTGTGCCTGACAAGGTAATTAAAAAGTTGAAAAAATATAAATTGCTCATTCGCTCACTAGACTGTAAAAAGCCTTCTGAAATAACTAAGAAACAGATATTAACCAGTAAACGAGGGGGAAGTATTTTATTCATTATCCTGTCGATAGCAGCCAGTTTAATTACACACTTGTTCAGCAAGTGAAAAAAATAAAATGAAAGAGTATTATCTCATACGATTTCCTAAATTTTTCCTAAATTTAATTGATTTCCTAAAGATTTCTTGAATCTTGCAGGAACCTCTCTGAAGCCATCAACACTGCCACTCTTCTGGTAATGAAAAGTGTCCAGCAACTGAACACCCTTATGAATACTGTCAAGCAGTATCTTCCCCCGCGATAGCAGCCTGATGATATAAATGCGACCTCAGCACACAGTATACATTCACAAAAAAAAAATCTACCACTTACGAGCTATTCATGCCAGTGCCACCTCTTGGGTGGCTTAATCTTCATCAATCATCATCACAGAATTACAGCCCCACTCCTTTGCCAAGTAAGTCCACTACAGGCTCACCATAGCTGTTTGAAATAAACCAACATTTCATTGTCATTTGCATGCTAAGCACAGCATTTACTAACATTACCAACATGAAGAAATAACTAAAATTAAAATTTTAACTACTGCTTATTATTTGCCAAATTCTTCCTACTTGGCATGGCGATATTGTGTCAGACAACTCCGCAGAGGTATAAATACTATCTAGTGTTATGATCTCAGCCTGCAGAAGAAACGAGTCCCCCCCTGAGAGTTATTCTGCATGACTTGACATAAATAATAGGTAAAAGAAATATTGATATGCAGATACATACGTAAAATAATTGGTTAAATTTGACCGACAGTTTAAGAATATGGGTGGTGAACAAGAATAAAAATGAATGACTTGACATGAGATGTGGAGAGTTTGCTGGGGGCGTAATGCTCGCTACTGAGGACGTTGAGTTCACTTGAACACCAGATACTGTGAGGGGAAGTTGCGCTCCGTTGAGCTCCTGCTAGAGAAGAACCCCCCTAGTTGATATACCTTCAGGAGGAAAGAAGTGTGCAGACGTTTCAGCTGTGGAATCGAGTTAGGAACGTTGTGGTCTCAAGTCCTGGACGGCAGGAAGAGTTTTGAAGTCGCCCAGAAATATTTTCCTGCGCAGTAGCGTGTGCGCCCTGGTCGGGCATCATCGAGGAGCGCCCAGCAGGAGACCTTATTGTGGTTTGTCTGGGGAAGGAGTTGCTCAGAACTTTGAAGCCAGCAGAGAGGGAGTAATTGATGAGACTCCAAGGTTGTGGAAGGTACTGAGCTCTGTGGAAGAGCAGCCATACAGTGAGGGGCAGGACCTCAAGCTGTGAGAAGAAGAGCAGTGGAATGAAGTTTCACATGCTTCTGTGATACCAGTGGTGAAGCACCATTGTTGCTCAATGAAGACTTCATGGTGTAGCAGCCGGGAGAGCTGTGGAGGACCCTGGTAGACGATTCTAGGAAAACCTGAAGATGTCAGGGTAGTGAACTTCCAGATGTGGAAAGGAAGTTCTTATTGACCACTTGTAAGGAGCTGGTAGAGTGTTTGGTTGCCATTAGCGTGCAAAACGCAGTGAAAGGTGGGTGATTGATTACCATTTTTGTGCAAGGAATACTTATACTGAAGTATAGTGTTACAACCGTAGGCTGGATTATCTGCACAGACATACATATGTGTTCTAGGACTGATAGGGTGATTGATTGATCATTGTTGTTTATCAAGGAATATGTTTGCTGATATTTATGTTATTGCAGTTATAGGCTGGTTTTCCTTGTATGTGTATATATATATATATATATATATATATATATATATATATATATATATATATATATATATATATATATATATATATACAATCTTTGGACAACACCCACCAGTGGGACTCGAACCCAGAAAGCACAACTACCTTCCAGTAGCTGGCATAACTAGTATGCTTTAACCCACTACGCCATCAGACCTTACAAAAGAAGTAGATAGTTCGAGATATATATATCTCAAACATCTCTACCTCCCGAAGGCACCAGATGAGTGAGGGGTCAGTCTGCAATTTTCGTCAAGCCACTGTCAATGTGAGAGAACTCGTGTCCAGCTTATAAGCCTATACTTGCATAAACCACAAGTGAAGATAAACAATCTTTGGACAACACCCACCAGTGGGACTCGAACCCAGAAAGCACAACTACCTTCCAGTAGCTGGCATAACTAGTATGCTTTAACCCACTACGCCATCAGACCTTACAAAAGAAGTAGATAGTTCGAGATATATATATCTCAAACATCTCTACCTCCCGAAGGCACCAGATGAGTGAGGGGTCAGTCTGCAATTTTCGTCAAGCCACTGTCAATGTGAGAGAACTCGTGTCCAGCTTATAAGCCTATACTTGCATAAACCACAAGTGAAGATAAACAATCTTTGGACAACACCCACCAGTGGGACTCGAACCCAGAAAGCACAACTACCTTCCAGTAGCTGGCATAACTAGTATGCTTTAACCCACTACGCCATCAGACCTTACAAAAGAAGTAGATAGTTCGAGATATATATATCTCAAACATCTCTACCTCCCGAAGGCACCAGATGAGTGAGGGGTCAGTCTGCAATTTTCGTCAAGCCACTGTCAATGTGAGAGAACTCGTGTCCAGCTTATAAGCCTATACTTGCATAAACCACAAGTGAAGATAAACAATCTTTGGACAACACCCACCAGTGGGACTCGAACCCAGAAAGCACAACTACCTTCCAGTAGCTGGCATAACTAGTATGCTTTAACCCACTACGCCATCAGACCTTACAAAAGAAGTAGATAGTTCGAGATATATATATCTCAAACATCTCTACCTCCCGAAGGCACCAGATGAGTGAGGGGTCAGTCTGCAATTTTCGTCAAGCCACTGTCAATGTGAGAGAACTCGTGTCCAGCTTATAAGCCTATACTTGCATAAACCACAAGTGAAGATAAACAATCTTTGGACAACACCCACCAGTGGGACTCGAACCCAGAAAGCACAACTACCTTCCAGTAGCTGGCATAACTAGTATGCTTTAACCCACTACGCCATCAGACCTTACAAAAGAAGTAGATAGTTCGAGATATATATATCTCAAACATCTCTACCTCCCGAAGGCACCAGATGAGTGAGGGGTCAGTCTGCAATTTTCGTCAAGCCACTGTCAATGTGAGAGAACTCGTGTCCAGCTTATAAGCCTATACTTGCATAAACCACAAGTGAAGATAAACAATCTTTGGACAACACCCACCAGTGGGACTCGAACCCAGAAAGCACAACTACCTTCCAGTAGCTGGCATAACTAGTATGCTTTAACCCACTACGCCATCAGACCTTACAAAAGAAGTAGATAGTTCGAGATATATATATCTCAAACATCTCTACCTCCCGAAGGCACCAGATGAGTGAGGGGTCAGTCTGCAATTTTCGTCAAGCCACTGTCAATGTGAGAGAACTCGTGTCCAGCTTATAAGCCTATACTTGCATAAACCACAAGTGAAGATAAACAATCTTTGGACAACACCCACCAGTGGGACTCGAACCCAGAAAGCACAACTACCTTCCAGTAGCTGGCATAACTAGTATGCTTTAACCCACTACGCCATCAGACCTTACAAAAGAAGTAGATAGTTCGAGATATACATATCTCAAACATCTCTACCTCCCGAAGGCACCAGATGAGTGAGGGGTCAGTCTGCAATTTTCGTCAAGCCACTGTCAATGTGAGAGAACTCGTGTCCAGCTTATAAGCCTATACTTGCATAAACCACAAGTGAAGATAAACAATCTTTGGACAACACCCACCAGTGGGACTCGAACCCAGAAAGCACAACTACCTTCCAGTAGCTGGCATAACTAGTATGCTTTAACCCACTACGCCATCAGACCTTACAAAAGAAGTAGATAGTTCGAGATATATATATCTCAAACATCTCTACCTCCCGAAGGCACCAGATGAGTGAGGGGTCAGTCTGCAATTTTCGTCAAGCCACTGTCAATGTGAGAGAACTCGTGTCCAGCTTATAAGCCTATACTTGCATAAACCACAAGTGAAGATAAACAATCTTTGGACAACACCCACCAGTGGGACTCGAACCCAGAAAGCACAACTACCTTCCAGTAGCTGGCATAACTAGTATGCTTTAACCCACTACGCCATCAGACCTTACAAAAGAAGTAGATAGTTCGAGATATATATATCTCAAACATCTCTACCTCCCGAAGGCACCAGATGAGTGAGGGGTCAGTCTGCAATTTTCGTCAAGCCACTGTCAATGTGAGAGAACTCGTGTCCAGCTTATAAGCCTATACTTGCATAAACCACAAGTGAAGATAAACAATCTTTGGACAACACCCACCAGTGGGACTCGAACCCAGAAAGCACAACTACCTTCCAGTAGCTGGCATAACTAGTATGCTTTAACCCACTACGCCATCAGACCTTACAAAAGAAGTAGATAGTTCGAGATATATATATCTCAAACATCTCTACCTCCCGAAGGCACCAGATGAGTGAGGGGTCAGTCTGCAATTTTCGTCAAGCCACTGTCAATGTGAGAGAACTCGTGTCCAGCTTATAAGCCTATACTTGCATAAACCACAAGTGAAGATAAACAATCTTTGGACAACACCCACCAGTGGGACTCGAACCCAGAAAGCACAACTACCTTCCAGTAGCTGGCATAACTAGTATGCTTTAACCCACTACGCCATCAGACCTTACAAAAGAAGTAGATAGTTCGAGATATATATATCTCAAACATCTCTACCTCCCACATGGCGTAGTGGGTTAAAGCATACTAGTTATGCCAGCTACTGGAAGGTAGTTGTGCTTTCTGGGTTCGAGTCCCACTGGTGGGTGTTGTCCAAAGATTGTTTATCTTCACTTGTGGTTTATGCAAGTATAGGCTTATAAGCTGGACACGAGTTCTCTCACATTGACAGTGGCTTGACGAAAATTGCAGACTGACCCCTCACTCATCTGGTGCCTTCGGGAGGTAGAGATGTTTGAGATATATATATCTCGAACTATCTACTTCTTTTGTAAGGTCTGATGGCGTAGTGGGTTAAAGCATACTAGTTATGCCAGCTACTGGAAGGTAGTTGTGCTTTCTGGGTTCGAGTCCCACTGGTGGGTGTTGTCCAAAGATTGTTTATCTTCACTTGTGGTTTATGCAAGTATAGGCTTATAAGCTGGACACGAGTTCTCTCACATTGACAGTGGCTTGACGAAAATTGCAGACTGACCCCTCACTCATCTGGTGCCTTCGGGAGGCAGAGATGTTTGAGATATATATATCTCGAACTATCTACTTCTTTTGTAAGGTCTGATGGCGTAGTGGGTTAAAGCATACTAGTTATGCCAGCTACTGGAAGGTAGTTGTGCTTTCTGGGTTCGAGTCCCACTGGTGGGTGTTGTCCAAAGATTGTTTATCTTCACTTGTGGTTTATGCAAGTATAGGCTTATAAGCTGGACACGAGTTCTCTCACATTGACAGTGGCTTGACGAAAATTGCAGACTGACCCCTCACTCATCTGGTGCCTTCGGGAGGTAGAGATGTTTGAGATATATATATCTCGAACTATCTACTTCTTTTGTAAGGTCTGATGGCGTAGTGGGTTAAAGCATACTAGTTATGCCAGCTACTGGAAGGTAGTTGTGCTTTCTGGGTTCGAGTCCCACTGGTGGGTGTTGTCCAAAGATTGTTTATCTTCACTTGTGGTTTATGCAAGTATAGGCTTATAAGCTGGACACGAGTTCTCTCACATTGACAGTGGCTTGACGAAAATTGCAGACTGACCCCTCACTCATCTGGTGCCTTCGGGAGGTAGAGATGTTTGAGATATATATATCTCGAACTATCTACTTCTTTTGTAAGGTCTGATGGCGTAGTGGGTTAAAGCATACTAGTTATGCCAGCTACTGGAAGGTAGTTGTGCTTTCTGGGTTCGAGTCCCACTGGTGGGTGTTGTCCAAAGATTGTTTATCTTCACTTGTGGTTTATGCAAGTATAGGCTTATAAGCTGGACACGAGTTCTCTCACATTGACAGTGGCTTGACGAAAATTGCAGACTGACCCCTCACTCATCTGGTGCCTTCGGGAGGTAGAGATGTTTGAGATATATATATCTCGAACTATCTACTTCTTTTGTAAGGTCTGATGGCGTAGTGGGTTAAAGCATACTAGTTATGCCAGCTACTGGAAGGTAGTTGTGCTTTCTGGGTTCGAGTCCCACTGGTGGGTGTTGTCCAAAGATTGTTTATCTTCACTTGTGGTTTATGCAAGTATAGGCTTATAAGCTGGACACGAGTTCTCTCACATTGACAGTGGCTTGACGAAAATTGCAGACTGACCCCTCACTCATCTGGTGCCTTCGGGAGGTAGAGATGTTTGAGATATATATATCTCGAACTATCTACTTCTTTTGTAAGGTCTGATGGCGTAGTGGGTTAAAGCATACTAGTTATGCCAGCTACTGGAAGGTAGTTGTGCTTTCTGGGTTCGAGTCCCACTGGTGGGTGTTGTCCAAAGATTGTTTATCTTCACTTGTGGTTTATGCAAGTATAGGCTTATAAGCTGGACACGAGTTCTCTCACATTGACAGTGGCTTGACGAAAATTGCAGACTGACCCCTCACTCATCTGGTGCCTTCGGGAGGTAGAGATGTTTGAGATATATATATCTCGAACTATCTACTTCTTTTGTAAGGTCTGATGGCGTAGTGGGTTAAAGCATACTAGTTATGCCAGCTACTGGAAGGTAGTTGTGCTTTCTGGGTTCGAGTCCCACTGGTGGGTGTTGTCCAAAGATTGTTTATCTTCACTTGTGGTTTATGCAAGTATAGGCTTATAAGCTGGACACGAGTTCTCTCACATTGACAGTGGCTTGACGAAAATTGCAGACTGACCCCTCACTCATCTGGTGCCTTCGGGAGGTAGAGATGTTTGAGATATATATATCTCGAACTATCTACTTCTTTTGTAAGGTCTGATGGCGTAGTGGGTTAAAGCATACTAGTTATGCCAGCTACTGGAAGGTAGTTGTGCTTTCTGGGTTCGAGTCCCACTGGTGGGTGTTGTCCAAAGATTGTTTATCTTCACTTGTGGTTTATGCAAGTATAGGCTTATAAGCTGGACACGAGTTCTCTCACATTGACAGTGGCTTGACGAAAATTGCAGACTGACCCCTCACTCATCTGGTGCCTTCGGGAGGTAGAGATGTTTGAGATATATATATCTCGAACTATCTACTTCTTTTGTAAGGTCTGATGGCGTAGTGGGTTAAAGCATACTAGTTATGCCAGCTACTGGAAGGTAGTTGTGCTTTCTGGGTTCGAGTCCCACTGGTGGGTGTTGTCCAAAGATTGTTTATCTTCACTTGTGGTTTATGCAAGTATAGGCTTATAAGCTGGACACGAGTTCTCTCACATTGACAGTGGCTTGACGAAAATTGCAGACTGACCCCTCACTCATCTGGTGCCTTCGGGAGGTTGAGATGTTTGAGATATATATATCTCGAACTATCTACTTCTTTTGTAAGGTCTGATGGCGTAGTGGGTTAAAGCATACTAGTTATGCCAGCTACTGGAAGGTAGTTGTGCTTTCTGGGTTCGAGTCCCACTGGTGGGTGTTGTCCAAAGATTGTTTATCTTCACTTGTGGTTTATGCAAGTATAGGCTTATAAGCTGGACACGAGTTCTCTCACATTGACAGTGGCTTGACGAAAATTGCAGACTGACCCCTCACTCATCTGGTGCCTTCGGGAGGTAGAGATGTTTGAGATATATATATCTCGAACTATCTACTTCTTTTGTAAGGTCTGATGGCGTAGTGGGTTAAAGCATACTAGTTATGCCAGCTACTGGAAGGTAGTTGTGCTTTCTGGGTTCGAGTCCCACTGGTGGGTGTTGTCCAAAGATTGTTTATCTTCACTTGTGGTTTATGCAAGTATAGGCTTATAAGCTGGACACGAGTTCTCTCACATTGACAGTGGCTTGACGAAAATTGCAGACTGACCCCTCACTCATCTGGTGCCTTCGGGAGGTAGAGATGTTTGAGATATATATATCTCGAACTATCTACTTCTTTTGTAAGGTCTGATGGCGTAGTGGGTTAAAGCATACTAGTTATGCCAGCTACTGGAAGGTAGTTGTGCTTTCTGGGTTCGAGTCCCACTGGTGGGTGTTGTCCAAAGATTGTTTATCTTCACTTGTGGTTTATGCAAGTATAGGCTTATAAGCTGGACACGAGTTCTCTCACATTGACAGTGGCTTGACGAAAATTGCAGACTGACCCCTCACTCATCTGGTGCCTTCGGGAGGTAGAGATGTTTGAGATATATATATCTCGAACTATCTACTTCTTTTGTAAGGTCTGATGGCGTAGTGGGTTAAAGCATACTAGTTATGCCAGCTACTGGAAGGTAGTTGTGCTTTCTGGGTTCGAGTCCCACTGGTGGGTGTTGTCCAAAGATTGTTTATCTTCACTTGTGGTTTATGCAAGTATAGGCTTATAAGCTGGACACGAGTTCTCTCACATTGACAGTGGCTTGACGAAAATTGCAGACTGACCCCTCACTCATCTGGTGCCTTCGGGAGGTAGAGATGTTTGAGATATATATATCTCGAACTATCTACTTCTTTTGTAAGGTCTGATGGCGTAGTGGGTTAAAGCATACTAGTTATGCCAGCTACTGGAAGGTAGTTGTGCTTTCTGGGTTCGAGTCCCACTGGTGGGTGTTGTCCAAAGATTGTTTATCTTCACTTGTGGTTTATGCAAGTATAGGCTTATAAGCTGGACACGAGTTCTCTCACATTGACAGTGGCTTGACGAAAATTGCAGACTGACCCCTCACTCATCTGGTGCCTTCGGGAGGTAGAGATGTTTGAGATATATATATCTCGAACTATCTACTTCTTTTGTAAGGTCTGATGGCGTAGTGGGTTAAAGCATACTAGTTATGCCAGCTACTGGAAGGTAGTTGTGCTTTCTGGGTTCGAGTCCCACTGGTGGGTGTTGTCCAAAGATTGTTTATCTTCACTTGTGGTTTATGCAAGTATAGGCTTATAAGCTGGACACGAGTTCTCTCACATTGACAGTGGCTTGACGAAAATTGCAGACTGACCCCTCACTCATCTGGTGCCTTCGGGAGGTAGAGATGTTTGAGATATATATATCTCGAACTATCTACTTCTTTTGTAAGGTCTGATGGCGTAGTGGGTTAAAGCATACTAGTTATGCCAGCTACTGGAAGGTAGTTGTGCTTTCTGGGTTCGAGTCCCACTGGTGGGTGTTGTCCAAAGATTGTTTATCTTCACTTGTGGTTTATGCAAGTATAGGCTTATAAGCTGGACACGAGTTCTCTCACATTGACAGTGGCTTGACGAAAATTGCAGACTGACCCCTCACTCATCTGGTGCCTTCGGGAGGTAGAGATGTTTGAGATATATATATCTCGAACTATCTACTTCTTTTGTAAGGTCTGATGGCGTAGTGGGTTAAAGCATACTAGTTATGCCAGCTACTGGAAGGTAGTTGTGCTTTCTGGGTTCGAGTCCCACTGGTGGGTGTTGTCCAAAGATTGTTTATCTTCACTTGTGGTTTATGCAAGTATAGGCTTATAAGCTGGACACGAGTTCTCTCACATTGACAGTGGCTTGACGAAAATTGCAGACTGACCCCTCACTCATCTGGTGCCTTCGGGAGGTAGAGATGTTTGAGATATATATATCTCGAACTATCTACTTCTTTTGTAAGGTCTGATGGCGTAGTGGGTTAAAGCATACTAGTTATGCCAGCTACTGGAAGGTAGTTGTGCTTTCTGGGTTCGAGTCCCACTGGTGGGTGTTGTCCAAAGATTGTTTATCTTCACTTGTGGTTTATGCAAGTATAGGCTTATAAGCTGGACACGAGTTCTCTCACATTGACAGTGGCTTGACGAAAATTGCAGACTGACCCCTCACTCATCTGGTGCCTTCGGGAGGTAGAGATGTTTGAGATATATATATCTCGAACTATCTACTTCTTTTGTAAGGTCTGATGGCGTAGTGGGTTAAAGCATACTAGTTATGCCAGCTACTGGAAGGTAGTTGTGCTTTCTGGGTTCGAGTCCCACTGGTGGGTGTTGTCCAAAGATTGTTTATCTTCACTTGTGGTTTATGCAAGTATAGGCTTATAAGCTGGACACGAGTTCTCTCACATTGACAGTGGCTTGACGAAAATTGCAGACTGACCCCTCACTCATCTGGTGCCTTCGGGAGGTAGAGATGTTTGAGATATATATATCTCGAACTATCTACTTCTTTTGTAAGGTCTGATGGCGTAGTGGGTTAAAGCATACTAGTTATGCCAGCTACTGGAAGGTAGTTGTGCTTTCTGGGTTCGAGTCCCACTGGTGGGTGTTGTCCAAAGATTGTTTATCTTCACTTGTGGTTTATGCAAGTATAGGCTTATAAGCTGGACACGAGTTCTCTCACATTGACAGTGGCTTGACGAAAATTGCAGACTGACCCCTCACTCATCTGGTGCCTTCGGGAGGTAGAGATGTTTGAGATATATATATCTCGAACTATCTACTTCTTTTGTAAGGTCTGATGGCGTAGTGGGTTAAAGCATACTAGTTATGCCAGCTACTGGAAGGTAGTTGTGCTTTCTGGGTTCGAGTCCCACTGGTGGGTGTTGTCCAAAGATTGTTTATCTTCACTTGTGGTTTATGCAAGTATAGGCTTATATATATATATATATATATATATATATATATATATATATATATATATATATATATATATATATATATATATATATAAAAGCCTTCGTGAGAACAAGGAGATAGTTGTCAGGAGAGGCGACAAGTCGCCAATATACGTCATTCTTAAAAAAGACGAATATCTGGCGAAAATGAACCTCATACTCTCTGACCAAACAAAATTCCAAAGCGTAACGAAGGACACAACAGCCGAACTGAAAGCAAAGGTCAACAAATTGATCGAAACTGTGAACGCCAAGAAATCTGGACTACACCTGCCAAAGATTATTGGGGAATATAAACCTGGATATGCGTATGGAAATGTCAAGACACACAAGCCTGGAAACCCACTTCGGCCAATCATCAGCCAGATACCCACACCCACGTACAGACTGGCGAAACGACTCAACGGCTTGCTGACTCCTTATGTCCCTTGCACCTTCAGCCTGAAGTCTCCAAAGGAATTTGTTGACTTGCTGTAGGGAACATGGGCCACAGGGATAAGAGCCTCGTTCGACGTAGAATCTCTGTTTACCAACGTACCTGTGGATGAAACAATCGGGATGATAGCCGACAGAGTGTACCGTGATCCGGCCTGTACTCCTCTTGACATACCAGAAAACAGTCTAAGGAAACTACTCCAAGCTTGTACTAAAGAGGCACCCTTCTTGAGCCCGGATGGACACATGTATAAACAAGTAGATGGGGTCGCCATGGGTTCTCCCCTAGGTGTCCTGTTTGCAAACTTCTACATGGGTACCGTCGAGCAAAAAGTCTTAGTCGACATGAACTTGAAACCGGCCATATACTGCAGGTATGTTGACGACATTTTTACACAGGTACCTGATGTCAGACATCTGCAGGAGCTGAAGGAGGCATTTGAGCAGAATTCTGTGTTGCGTTTCACTTACGAGATGGAGAAGGATGGGAAGCTGCCCTTTCTAGATGTAACAGTCATGGAAAGGAGCGGAGTTTTCCACACTGCAGTCTACACTAAGGAAACAAACATAGGAATGCGCCTGAATGCCAACAGTGACTGCCCGGACAGGTACAAGAGGAGTGTTGTTAACGCTTATGTCGACCGTGCCCTCAGCCACAGCTCAGAATGGAAGCAAGTCGACGAAGAACTCTGTAGGGTAAGGCAGGTCCTAGTCAACAACGGCTTCTCCAATGGTTTCGTGGAAGACATCATAAGAAGGAAAGTGAAATGCCATGCAACCTCTGAAGAAACAACTAACACAACACCTATACCCCCTATTAGACTATTTTACAAGAATTTCTTTTCCACAGCCCATAAAACGGAGGAAAGGGTCCTGAAAGATATTGTCAGTAGAAACGTTATCCCTACAGACAAAAATCCGAAGATACAACTGACGATTTACTATAAAACCAGAAAAACGGCCAGCCTACTCATGAGAAACTCTCCAGACACAAAGCAGAACGCTTTAAAAGAGACCAACGTCGTCTATGCCTTCAAATGCCCTCTTGGGGACTGTAAGCCTCAAAAAAACCAGTATATAGGCAAGACAACAACAACTCTTTCCAGGCGTTTAGCATAAGCAACAGGGCTCCATTAACGAACCTTACCTTGAGGTTACCTTGAGGTGCTTCCGGGGCTTAGCGTCCCCGCGGCCCGGTCGTCGACCAGGCCTCCTGGTTGCCGGACTGATCAACCAGGCTGTTGGACGCGGCTGCTCGCAGCCTGGTTGATCAGGTATCCTTTGGAGGTGCTTATCCAGTTCTCTCTTGAACACTGTGAGGGGATTGCCAATTATGCTCCTTATGTGTAGTGGAAGCGTGTTGAACAGTCGCGGGCCTCTGATGTTGATAGAGTTCTCTCTCAGAGTACCTGTTGCACCTCTGCTTTTCAACGGGTGTATTCTGCATATGCTGCCATGTCTTCTAGTCTCATGTGATGTTATTTCTGTGTGCAGGTTTGGGACCAGCCACTCTAATATTTTCCACGTGTAAATTATTATGTATCTCTCCCGCTTGCGCTCAAGGGAGTACAGATTTAGGCTCTTTAGTCGGTCCCAATAGTTCAGATGTTTTACTGAGTGGATTCTAGCTGTAAAGGATCTCTGCACGCTCTCCAGGTCAGCAATTTCTCCAGCTTTGAAAGGTGCTGTCATTGTGCAGCAGTACTCCACTCTAGAGAACACAAGCGCTTTGAAAAGCATCATCATCGGTATAGCATCTCTAGTGTGAAAAGTTCTTGTTATCCAACCTGTCATTTTTCTTGCAGTTGTGACGGCTACTTTATTGTGTTCTTTAAAGGTAAGGTCTTCTGACATGAGTACACCCAGATCCTTTACATTGCCTTTTCGTTCTATGTCATGATTTGCCTGAGTTTTGTACGTGGTTTCCGTTTTTATATTTTCATTTTGTCCATTGCGCATGAGCTGGAACTTATCTTCGTTAAACACCATATTATTTTCTGTAGCCCATAGAAAGACCTGATCTACATCTGACTAGAGGTTTGCCATGTCCTCTATGTTGCCTACTCTCGTGAAGATCCTAGTGTCATCTGCAAAGGATGATACAATGCTATAGGTTGTGTTCTTGTCTATGTCCGATATGAGGATGAGAAAAAGTACTGGAGCAAGCACAGTACCCTGGGGGACTGAGCTCTTCACGGTTGATGGGCTGGATTTTATTTTGTTGACTATTACACATTGGGTTCTGTTGTCACGAAATTGTAGATCCATCTGCCTATTTTTCCGGTAATTCCTTTTGAGCGCATTTTATGTGCAATAACACCATGGTCACATTTTTGCGAAATCTGTGTAAATTACATCAGTGTTTTGTTTGTCTTCCATAGCATCTAATGCCATATCATAGTGGTCCAGCAACTGCGACAGGCAAGAGCGCCCTGTTCTGAAACCATGTTGTCCGGGGTTATGGACATGCTGTGATTCCATGTATTTTGTGATCTTACTTCTTAGCACTCTCTCAAAATTTTTTATGATGTGCGATGTTAGTGCTATCGGTCTGTAATTTTTTGCCTCTGCCTTATTTCCTCCTTTATGAAGTGGTGCTATCTCTGCTGTTTTTAGTATATCAGGAATAACGCCAGTATCTAGGCTTTGTCTCCACAGAATGTGGAGGGCCTGTGATAGTGGTTTTTTTACTGTTCTTGATGAATATAGAGTTCCAAGAATCCGTGCCTGGTGCAGAGTGCATAGGCATACTGTTTATGGCTTCTTCAAAATCCAGTGGGGATAGGGTGACGTCTGATATATGATTTGATGTTGGTATCAAATCCATGAAAAATTCATTTGGGTTATCAATCTTTAGAGCGTTTAATGGCTCGCTGAAAACAGAGTCGTATTGCTTCCTCAGTAGCTCGCTCATTTCTTTGTTGTCATCGGTGAAAGTTCCATCTCCCTTTCGCAGGGGCCCGATACTAGATGTGGTTTTTGATCTTGATTTTGCATAGGAGAAAAAATATTTCGGATTTCTCTCTATTTCACTGATGGCCTTTTGCTCTCTTTGCCTCTCCTGGGTTTTGTATGATTCTTGTAGCTTGCGTTCAATTGTTTCTATTTCTCTACCTAACCTTCTTTGCCGTTCTTGAGATAGGGTGCGACTCTCAAGTTGTTCCGCGATTCGTTTTCTTCGCCTATATAGGGAACGACGTTCCCGTTTCAATCTGCATCTCTTCCTCTTTTTTCTTAGAGGTATGCGGTTTGAACATATTTCTAGTGCTACTGAGCTTATTTTTTCCAGCCACTGGTTCAGGTTTGCATTTTCTAGCTGTTCTTCCCAGTTTATTTCTGTGAAGTCCTGGTTTATTTGCTCCCAGTTTATCTGTTTATTATTGAAGTTGAATTTGCTGAAATCTCCTCCACCGGGAATCTGGACTGGTTTTGAAGGTCTACTCCCCATGGTTGTCAGAACTTCAATTAAGTTGTGATCTGAGTAACAGGTATTTGTAATCATTATGTTCCTGATCAATTCATCATTATTAGTGAAAATGAGGTCCAGCGTGTTCTCCTTCCTAGTTGGTTCTACTATTTGCTGGTTTAAGGCAAACCCGTAGCAGGCCATTTGCATGTGCCTGTTCATTTAGGCTACTTCCTGGTATTCTTTCCGATATTACTGTATTAGCCAGGTGCTTCCATTTCAGGTGCCGTAGGTTGAAGTCCCCAAGCAGGATGATGTTCGGAGCTGGATTTGTGAGGTTTTCCAAGCAGTGTTCTATTTTCATTAGTTGGTCTTTAAACTGCTGAGGGTATGCCTCCGGTGACTTATATACAAGGACAATAACTACATTTAGAATCTCTATTTTGATTATCAGCACTTCCACCATATCATTTGAGGTGTTTAGCAGCTCAGTACAGCTGCTACTAAGCTGTTTATCAGCTGGACAGATAAACGTAAGTACTCTAAAACTCAGAAGAGTAGGTCGCACACTTCATCTGAAAGTGATGATGAAGGAGCTAAGCAAGAAAATAAAAATGTGCCGAGAAGTCAAGGGTCCGGTTAAGCCCCACAGACCACGAGTAGTGCATCTGGCCCGAGGAACTCCAGTACGAGTGGTCAGAGTCAGAGTCACTCTGGTACATATAGAAGACTATTGCCAGATGAGATGTTACCAGTGTAACAAGTTAGGTCACATGATGCGAGATTGTCGGCAGGGCAAGAGAGTTGTGACCCTGGCCATGTGTGATCCCTGAAGTAAATATACTAATGTGTTCCAAAACAAACCACAGAAGGCAAACTTAGTGAACGAGCGGTATAGGCCGTTCATAAGCAAAGATTGGATCAGTATAGGAGGCCAATCTGAAATAGAAGTTGGTATCTTAAGAGATACCGGAGCCCATCAGAGCTTGACCATGAGATACCTGATTGGGAGTGATAGACGGTTAGCTGGCAGGAGGAAGATGAAGGTATATGGGTTATTGTCTGAGAGTGACATGCCCGTTTGTACTGTCCAGCTAAGGTCGGCAGAGGTGATGCTGGGAGTATGCCCCGGCATACCTGTTCTAGGAGTTCAAGTGATCCTGGGGAAAGACTTGTGCGGGACAAAGGTGTTGCCAAGAGTCATAGCGAAGACTGTGCCAAAGGAGTGCCTGGAAGGCCACGGCACTGATGGGACACCTGAGTATTAAGACCTCACTGGCATCCTGGGCGATGAGTCAGGAAACCACCAAGCCATTGAGTACCCTGTCTCGGTAGTGACGACGGCAGAGGTGGCCGACGAGGAAGACGCTGGAGAAGATGAGACAGTGTCGATTCAACCAGTAGAAGATATCGACGTAGATATAGCGTGGCTGTTTGATGAAGGTCCAGCTCAGGAAAATGAAGTCTCGGTGAGGTCGAAAATGGAGATAGCCCGACCGAAGAAGAAGAATGTGAAGAGAGTGGACCTGAGTAGAGTCCAGCCCGCTGAAATTAAGGGTCGGAAGGTGAATGTAACTGTGCTGAGCAGAAGTGAAGAAGGATGTGGACAGATTGAGGACGGGAGTAGCGCGTCAAGTTGGCCACAAGCACAGAAGCATAGGGATAAAATGGAGTTAGGTTCTTTGAGATGTGAAGAGTTGACACATTTCGCGGAAAGCGTGAAGGACATATTCTTACGAGCACTCTAGGAGAGGTAAAGCGACAAGTACGGTTGCTGCTGTTGAGAGTAAAACAGGACTTGAGGAAACCTTGAAGGAACGAAGGAGAGTTGAAGGAGAAGAATTGGAGTTGTGTAGAGGTGAGAAGTGTGGGAAGAAGATGATAATGCAAGCATGACGGAATAGAAGAAAGCCGAGGATTCGATGGAAGTCAAAGAGGATGAGGTCTCGGATAAACGGAGAAGAGGAAGGGAGGATCGTCGGTGAAGACGAGGAAGTGAAGTATGATGACAAGAGACAGAAGTATAATGGCAGTAGATGGAGGTGTGAGAACGGCAGAGTGAGTATGTTGATGCGAGACTGAAGCGTGATGGTGGCAGACCGAATCGTGAGGACGATGAACTGAGGCACGAGAACGACAGAGGAGGTACAGACGGTAGATGTCTGACTCTGGACGGGAAGAGTGCAAGAAGAAGGGAAAACGGAGTGTGGAAACAATAAGTAGAGTGGACTGATGGAGTGCAGGCGTCCAAGGGGGACAGCCTAGCCAAGGAGAAAGAAGTCGAATCGCTTAAGAGAAGACCATGTTTTTAGCGAGTTGTGAGCAAGACGTTGCAAGGTGCGACGGACTAATTGCAGACTCCTGGAGGTAGTACGTAAGCAGATCAATCGGTCGAACCAATCGGTTCAAGAACGAGACAATGTAGTGGCGGATGCGTTATCCCGAGCTTTGTCACTGGAATAACTCTCAAAAATAAGGGGAGGGGAGTATTATGATCTCAGCCTACAGGAGAAATGAGTCTCCCTCTGAGAGTTATTCTGCATGACCTGACCTAAATAGGAGGTCAAAGAAATATAGACATGGAAACACATACGTAAAATAATTGGTTAAATTTGACCGACAGTTTAAGAATATGGGCGGTGAACAAGAACAGAAATGATTGACATGATATGAGATGTGGAGAGTTTGCTAGGGGCATGAGGCTCACTTTTGAGGACGTTGAGCTCACTTGAGCACCAGAAATCGTGAGGGGAAGTTGCGCTCCGTTGAGCTCCTGTTAGAGAAGAACCCCCCTAGTTGATATACCTTCAAGAGGAAGGAAGTGTGCAGTCGTTTCAGCTGTGGAATCGAGTTTGGAACGTTGTGGTCTCAATTCCTGAACGGCAGGAAGAAATGTGAAGTCGCCCAGAAACATTTTCCGGGGCAGCAGTGTGTGTGCCATGGTCGGGCGTCATCGAAGAACGCCCTTCATGAGACCTTATTGTGGTTTGTCTGGGGAAGGAGTTGCTGAGAACTTCGAAGCCAGCAGAGAGGGAGTAGTTGATGAGACTCCAAAGTTGTGGAAGGTACTGAGCTCTGTGGAAGAGCAGTCATACAGTGAGGGGCAGGACCTCAAGCTGTGAGAATAGGGTAGTGAACTGATTCATGAAAACTTGGCTTATTAGGCAAATCGGGCCTTGCAGAGTAGGCTGAGAAGTGCGTTCTGGCTACTAGGTACGACATATATATATATATATATATATATATATATATATATATATATATATATATATATATATATATAGATATATATATATATATATATATATATATATATATATATATATATATATATATATATATATATATATATATATAAACTCTCCTAAACACGAGAGTGAAGTATACAACTTTAGAACACTTTCCCACCAGGAGACTCGAACCCTAGCCAGCACAGAAGCCTTCCAGCAACTGGCATAACAGGTACGCCTTAACCCTCTCCACCACCTGCTCAGACCCTTAAAAGAGATGGTAATTTCGGAGTATTTAAATACCCCAAAGATCAACACCTCCCAAGAGCACCAGAGCAAGTGAGGGGTCATTTATACGTTAATTTCATCAAGTCCCTGTTAATATGGGAAGACACAGTGTCTCTGCTTAAGGCACAACTCTCCTAAACACGAGAGTGAAGTATACAACTTTAGAACACTTTCCCACCAGGAGACTCGAACCCTAGCCAGCACAGAAGCCTTCCAGCAACTGGTATAACAGGTACGCCTTAACCCTCTCCACCACCTGCTCAGACCCTTAAAAGAGATGGTAATTTCGGAGTATTTAAATACCCCAAAGATCAACACCTCCCAAGAGCACCAGACAGGTACAATATATCTCGTAGATATATGCCCGAACCTAACCAACCCTACCTAACCTAACCTAACCTATCTTTATAGGTTAGGTTAGGTTAGGTAGCCGAAAAAGTTAGGTTAGGTTAGGTTAGGTAGGTTACGTAGTCGAAAAAACATTAATTCATGAAAAATTGGCTTATTAGGCAAATCGGGCCTTGCATAGTAGGCTGAGAAGTGCGTTCTGGCTATTAGGTACGACATATATATATATATATATATATATATATATATATATATATATATATATATATATATATATATATATATATATGCATTATATGGATGAATTTATATGCGTAGAAAGCATAGCTTTCTACAAACAGACTACTAAGTCTAAACCAGAACTGAACAATTCGTTGGTATTACCATATTCTGAGGGTCTAGTATACCTTGCCCCAGCCCTGAAGAACCTTAATATTAATCTAGTGTTCAAAAATGATAATACAGTTAAGTCCATGTTAATTAAAAACTCGCCCTCGTTTGTAGCAGGTTGTGTGTATTCCATCCCTTGTAATGAGTGTGCATGTGTTTACATCGGCCAGACAGGTAAATCTCTTTCCTCGCGTTTAAAACAGCATTCATATGCTATTCGTACAGCCCAGCAATCCAGTGCATTGTATTTACATTCCAGTTTATGTAATCATTCCATCGACTTCACAGGGGCAAAATGTATTGTTAAAAGTAAGGATTTTGTTGAACGAAACGTGATCGAGTCTGCTCTGATCAAACATTGTAACAACAGCCTTAATGTGAGCCCCGGTATGTACAAGTTGGATCCCTATTTAAGCCTCAATATAGCACTTCAAAACAATATAGCAATCATTTAACACGTATGGCACTTGGAGATATTAATAGGAGATGCCTCGTATGGGCCAATAGGCCTTCTACAGTTACCTTCTTTCTTATAATACCTTTCTTCCACTTATTTTTGGTGGTCAGGTGATCTGCCCAGGCGGATATAAAGGTCTGATCAGCAATCTTATCTTCATTTTACTTTGCTCTGATGAAGGCGAATTAGCCGAAAACGCGTTAAGCTTTTTCTATTTTCCACATGTGGTTATACTGCATATATATATATATATATATATATATATATATATATATATATATATATATATATATATATATATATATATATATATATATATATATATATATATATATATATATATATATATATATATATATATATATACATATGTCGTACCTAATAGCCAGAACGCACTTCTCAGCCTACTATTCAAGGCCCGATTTGCCTAATAAGCCAAGTTTTCATGAATTAATGTTTTTTCGTCTACCTAACCTACCTAACCTAACCTAACCTAGCTTTTTTTGGCTACCTAACCTAACCTTACCTATAAATATAGGTTAGGTTAGGTTAGATAGGGTTGGTTAGGTTCGGTCATATATCTACGTTAATTTTAACTCCAATAAAAAAAAATTGACCTCATACATAGAGAAAAGGGTTGCTTTATCATTTCATAAGAAAAAAATTATAGTAAATATATTAATTCAGGAAAACTTGGCTTATTAGGCAAATCGGGCCTTGAATAGTAGGCTGAGAAGTGAGTTCTGGCTACTAGGTACGACATATATATATATATATATATATATATATATATATATATATATATATATATATATATATATATATATATGTCGTACCTAGTAGCCAGAACGCACTTCTCAGCCTACTATGCAAGGCCCAATTTGCCTAATAAGCCAAGTTTTCCTGAATTAATATAGTTTCTCTAATTTTTTTCTTATGAAATGATAAAGCTACCTATTTCATTATGTATGAGGTCAATTTTATTTTATTGGAGTTAAAATTAATGTAGATATATGACCGAACCTAACCAACCCTACCTAACCTAACCTAACCTATCTCTATAGGTTAGGTTCGGTTAAGTAGCAGAAAAAGTTAGGTTAGGTTAGGTTAGGTAGGTTAGGTAGTCGAAAAACAATTATTTTATGAAAACTTGGCTTATTAGGCAAATCGGGCCTTGCATAGTAGGCTGAGAAGTGCGTTCTGGCTACTAGGTACGACATATATATATATATATATATATATATATATATATATATATATATATATATATATATTGGTGTATACTGGCAGCAGGTTTTCTTTCAAACATGTTTCATTGAATATGACCGCATATTCTGTATTTATTATTTTTTATTTTCTGGTTTAGGGCTTCTATCCCTCTAACTATTTTCTTAGCATCAGGGCTTAATTGAAATAGGAGTTCTCCAAAACTCATTTTCGTACTTTTAAGGTGAAGAAAAGAAGTGATTTACTATAGAGTGTATTACACTTATTTGTATAATTTGCACGACGTTTCGAACCTCCATGGTTCATTCTCAAGTGAACAGATCTTACAATACTAGTTGATTTTATACCCCATTAGGTCAGGTGATAATACAATGAAGGTGAAAAACATGGGGGGATACATAAGGGATAAACATAGGGGCTGCAGAAGGCTTATTGGCCCATACGAGGCATCTCCTATCTAAACACAAAGATTAATCCAGTGTAATTGGCCTGTTATGTTGGACATTGTCTTCTGTGTTGGCATCGATATGTTCTTGTCTTGTCCTTACTCTCATGGTGGGTAGAGTAAATAGTTCCGTGATTTGAGTGTTCATGGTAGGTCGCTCTATTCTTATGTGAATTGCCTCAAGAATTTGTAATCTTCTTGAATCTTGGGTTTTGTCTATTATGCAAGTATTCTTGTTCAACATTTCTCTTGTTAGAGTAATGTCATGGGCTTGTCTCATGTGATTCCTAGGGGCACCAGATTGAAGATGGCATGTCAAACGCCTCGTCAGCTTGGTCGACGTCATGCCTATGTACTTACATTGAAGGTTACATCCTTCGTGGGGGCAAGTGTACATGTATACAACGCTTGACTGCTGTAGAGGGTTCTCCGTCGGCTTCGGGCTGTTTTTGATAAGGAGTTCGGAAGTCTTCTTGGTTTTGTAGAATATTATCAGGTTTATGTTTTGGTTAGGAGTAGTGCTTTTTACTCCTTTACGGATTATTTCTTTCATTATTCTTTCCTCTTTTATATGTTCACTGTGCATGGTTGATTTGTAATATAATTTTATTGGGGGTGTTGTGGTTTCTGTTCTAGGTTCTGAATTATACCAACGGTCCAAGTGTCTTCTTATAGCAGCGTTTATTTCCGCGTTGCTATATCCGTTGTTCACCAATACCTGAGTTACTCTTTCAAACTCTCTACTCACGTTGCTCCATTCAGAGCAGTGGGTAAGCGCTCGACGAATATAAGCATTGAGAACACTGGCTTTGTATCTTTGGGGGCACTCACTTCTACCGTTCAGGCATAATACTCGTTAGAAGAAGTGGTTAGAGGTGTTTGTTTGGGTTTAAACTGTTAGTAGATAGAGGTATGGGAATTGATTTGGAGGAAGGAGGTAATAAAAGTATGTGTTTGTGGGAGAAAGGAATTGGCAAAACGATCAGGGAAAGAGAAGGTCCGCAAAATAACAATTCACTTAGGGTATATTACACTAACAGTAGAAGTCTAAGAAATAAAATTAACGAATTAAATGCTCTTGTCTGCACAGAAAGAATAGATATTATTGCACTTACCGAAACGTGGATGAATGTAGAAAATAGAGAACTATTAGCTGAATATCAAATATATGGATTTAAACTATTTCACACAGATAGATATATTAGACGAGGAGGTGGAGTAGCCATATATGTTAGGGACAATTTGAAATGTAGTCTCAAAGAAGGAATCTAAACAGAGCCACACACAGAAACTATTTGGATTGAATTAAACGAAAAAGCTAATAATATTATAATAGGAGTAATATATAGGCCACCAAATTTAGACAGAATGGAAGCAAAGCATCTATGGGATGAAATATCTAGAGCATCTAGATCTAACAGTATTTATGTCATGGGTGACTTTAATTTTAGCGGAATAAACTGGTTGAACAAAACAGGGAATAGTGAAGCAGAAGATTTTCTAGAATTAATTGACGATTGCTTTCTTACGCAACACATTAAGGAACCAACACGGGAAAATAATATTTTAGATTTAGTGTTAACTAACAGGGAAACGCAAATTAATGACATCGAAATAGGGAGTGAGCTAGGGAGCAGTGATCACAAAGAAATCAGATTTAGCATAGAATGGAATAGACCAGTAGGAGAAAATTCTGTTAAAGTGCCAGATTTTCGAAAAGCTGATTTTAATAGCCTAAGAAATTTTTTGGGTCAAATTGATTGGAAAGTCTTGGGTATGGGGTGGGGGCCGGTCTTGGAGCGAGACATGAACCCAGCGATAGGTGACTTAAATGGGGATTTCGATGTGGATTCAATATATAACTTATTTAAGAATATTCTAAACAAAGCACAGGAACGTAGTATACCATACAAATTGAATAGATCGAATACTAATGACCCAAAGTGGATAACAAAGAATTTGAAGAACCTTATAGGTAAAAAGAGAGCTTGGTACAAAAGGATTAAAAATGGGGAGGTCACTTTAGAACAGGAATTCGTACAACTGGTTAGAAATGTTAAAAAAGAGATAAGGAAAGCAAAAAGAAACTATGAAGTTCGCATAGCAGGGCAAGCAAAGACAAATCCTAAAGGGTTTTTTCAGTTATATCGTACCAAGACTAGGGAAAGGATAGGTCCATTAAAAACTGAGACAGGTCAAATAACAGATAGTGATGAAGAGATGAGTAGTATTTTTAATAAATATTTTGTATCTGTATTTACTAAAGAGGAACTTAACAATATGCCTTCAGCCGAACAAGTCTATGTGGGTGGGGACGAGGACAGGTTGACGAGTTTAGCAGTTACCAGGGAGGATGTTCTTAAACAAATAGTAAAACTCAAACCAAACAAATCCCCAGGGCCGGATGAAGTGTTTGCCAGGGTGCTTAAAGAATGCAAAGAGGAGCTTTGTGACCCACTGTCAACCATATTTAATAAATCAATAGAGACAGGCAGAGTGCCAGAGTTTTGGAAAGTTGCTAATGTGATACCAGTTTTTAAGAAAGGAGATAGATCACTTGCGTCTAACTATCGACCAATTAGCCTAACGTCTATTGTGGGAAAGTTACTCGAATCTATAATAGCAAATAAAATTCGTCTTCATCTTGAAAAACATAAATTAATAATTGAGTCGCAACATGGTTTTATAAATGGCCGTTCATGTTTAACAAATTTGTTATCTTTTTATTCTAGCATTGTTGAGGCAGTTGATAGCGGTAAGGATTGCGATGTTGTATACCTTGACTTTAGCAAAGCAGTGCCACATGAAAGACTGATTAAAAAGATAGAGTCTCATGGTATTGGGGGTGCTATATTAAGCTGGATTAGGGCATGGCTATACCAAAGGAAACAGAGAGTTAGTATAAATGGAATCAAGTCAGAGTGGGAAAATGTTGTAAGTGGAGTGCCTCAAGGCTCTGTCCTGGGACCTCTGTTGTTTATAATATATATAAATGATTTAGATTCAGGTTTGAGTAGCAACATTTGCAAATTTGCCGATGATACGAAAATCGGTAGGGAAATTAATTCGGAGGAGGACTCACTATCACTTCAAGTTGATCTAGATAGGGTTTTGAAATGGTCAAAGGATTGGCAGATGCAGTTTAATGCTGATAAATGTAAAGTTCTGAGGTTAGGTAATGATGATAGAGTTACAAGATACGAGCTAGATGGTGTTGTGATTGCGAAGTCGGATTGCGAAAGGGATCTGGGAGTTATGATTAGTAAGAATTTAAAACAAAAGGATCAATGCATAAATGTTCGTAATAAGGCAAATCGGACACTTGGATTTATTAATCGCAGCGTTAGTAACAAGACACCTGGTGTGGTTCTCAAGCTATATCTTGCTCTAGTTAGGCCCCATTTAGATTATGCAGTTCAGTTTTGGTCGCCATATTATAGAATGGATATAAATTCACTTGAACGTGTCCAGCGTAGGATGACTAAGTTAATTCCCCAAATTAGAAATCTTTCATATGAAGAAAGATTAACAAAGCTTAAGTTGCATTCACTGGAAAGGCGAAGAGTTAGGGGTGACATGATAGAGGTTTACAAGTGGATGAATGGACATAACCGGGGGGATATTAATAGGGTATTAAAAGTATCAACACAGGACAGAACACGAAACAATGGGTATAAATTGGATAAGTTTAAATTTAGGAAAGACTTGGGTAAATACTGGTTCAGTAACAGGGTTGTTGATTTGTGGAACCAATTGCCGCGTAACATTGTGGAGGTGGGGTCCCTCGATTGTTTCAAGCATGGGTTGGACATGTATATGAGTGGGATTGGGTGGTTATAAATAGGAGCTGCCTCGTATGGGCCAATAGGCCTTCTGCAGTTACCTTTGTTCTTATGTTCTATGTTGGTATATACGTTGGTGCTTAAAGAGGTTCCTGTTTTTGTTATTAGTACATCCAAGAATGGCAGACTGTTATTTTCACTATTTTCATGTGTAAATCGGAGTACTGACTCTCTCTCTAGGTGTCTTTTTAGGTCAATTAGTTCATCTGAGTCTTTTACTATTACGAATATGTCATCTACATAACGGCAGTATACAGTTGGTTTTTGTCTGCTACTGAAGACCCTATCTTCGAAAAAAACAGAAAACCAGAAACCCTAAGCCCTAACAGCCCTAATCCAGAAAATAATAAATACAGAATATGCGGTCATATTCAATGAAATATATATATATATATATATATATATATATATATATATATATATATATATATATATATATATATATATATATATATATATATATATATATATATATATATATATATATATATATATATATATATATATATATATATATATATTGGTGTATACTGGCAGCAGGTTTTCTTTCAAACATGTTTCATTGAATATGACCGCATATTCTGTATTTATTATTTTCTGGTTTAGGGCTTCTATCCCTCTAACTATTTTCTTAGCATCAGGGCTTAATTGAAATAGGAGTTCTCCAAAACTCATTTTCGTACTTTTAAGGTGAAGAAAAGAAGTGATTTACTATAGAGTGTATTACACTTATTTGAATAATTTGCACGACGTTTCGAACCTCCATGGTTCATTCTCAAGTGAACAGATCTTACAATACTAGTTGATTTGATACCCGCATTAGGTCAGGTGATAATACAATGAAGGTGAAAACATGGGGGGATACATAAGGGATAAACATAGGGGCTGCAGAAGGCTTATTGGCCCATACGAGGCATCTCTTATCTAAACACAAAGATTAATCCAGTGTAATTGGCCTGTTATGTTGGACATTGTCTTCTGTGTTGGCATCGATATGTTCTTGTCTTGTCCTTACTCTCATGGTGGGTAGAGTAAATAGTTCCGTGATTTGGGTGTTCATGGTAGGTCGCTCTATTCTTATGTGAATTGCCTCAAGAATTTGTAATCTTCTTGAATCTTGGGTTTTGTCTATTATGCAAGTATTCTTGAACAAGAATATATATATATATATATATATATATATATATATATATATATATATATATATATATATATATATATATATATATAACTGAAAACTCACACCCCAGAAGTGACTCGAACCCATACTCCCACAACTGGTATGTACAGGGACGCCTTAATCCGCTTGACCATCACGACCGGACATAAGGAAGTGATAGCCGAGGCTATATGAACCACTTCCCCGCCGGCACTCGGATGGTAATCTTGGGCATAGCATTTTATCAAATCACCTCATTCTTTGGGGCACACGTGAGGAACACAAATGCAAACAAGCCTGAATGGTCCCCAGGACTATATACAACTGAAAACTCACACCCCAGAAGTGACTCGAACCCATACTCCCACAACTGGTATGTACAGGGACGCCTTAATCCGCTTGACCATCACGACCGGACATAAGGAAGTGATAGCCGAGGCTATATGAACCACTTCCCCGCCGGCACTCGGATGGTAATCTTGGGCATAGCATTTTATCAAATCACCTCATTCTTTGGGGCACACGTGAGGAACACAAATGCAAACAAGCCTGAATGGTCCCCAGGACTATATACAACTGAAAACTCACACCCCAGAAGTGACTCGAACCCATACTCCCACAACTGGTATGTACAGGGACGCCTTAATCCGCTTGACCATCACGACCGGACATAAGGAAGTGATAGCCGAGGCTATATGAACCACTTCCCCGCCGGCACTCGGATGGTAATCTTGGGCATAGCATTTTATCAAATCACCTCATTCTTTGGGGCACACGTGAGGAACACAAATGCAAACAAGCCTGAATGGTCCCCAGGACTATATACAACTGAAAACTCACACCCCAGAAGTGACTCGAACCCATACTCCCACAACTGGTATGTACAGGGACGCCTTAATCCGCTTGACCATCACGACCGGACATAAGGAAGTGATAGCCGAGGCTATATGAACCACTTCCCCGCCGGCACTCGGATGGTAATCTTGGGCATAGCATTTTATCAAATCACCTCATTCTTTGGGGCACACGTGAGGAACACAAATGCAAACAAGCCTGAATGGTCCCCAGGACTATATACAACTGAAAACTCACACCCCAGAAGTGACTCGAACCCATACTCCCACAACTGGTATGTACAGGGACGCCTTAATCCGCTTGACCATCACGACCGGACATAAGGAAGTGATAGCCGAGGCTATATGAACCACTTCCCCGCCGGCACTCGGATGGTAATCTTGGGCATAGCATTTTATCAAATCACCTCATTCTTTGGGGCACACGTGAGGAACACAAATGCAAACAAGCCTGAATGGTCCCCAGGACTATATACAACTGAAAACTCACACCCCAGAAGTGACTCGAACCCATACTCCCACAACTGGTATGGCGTCCCTGTACATACCAGTTGTGGGAGTATGGGTTCGAGTCACTTCTGGGGTGTGAGTTTTCAGTTGTATATAGTCCTGGGGACCATTCAGGCTTGTTTGCATTTGTGTTCCTCACGTGTGCCCCAAAGAATGAGGTGATTTGATAAAATGCTATGCCCAAGATTACCATCCGAGTGCCGGCGGGGAAGTGGTTCATATAGCCTCGGCTATCACTTCCTTATGTCCGGTCGTGATGGTCAAGCGGATTAAGGCGTCCCTGTACATACCAGTTGTGGGAGTATGGGTTCGAGTCACTTCTGGGGTGTGAGTTTTCAGTTGTATATAGTCCTGGGGACCATTCAGGCTTGTTTGCATTTGTGTTCCTCACGTGTGCCCCAAAGAATGAGGTGATTTGATAAAATGCTATGCCCAAGATTACCATCCGAGTGCCGGCGGGGAAGTGGTTCATATAGCCTCGGCTATCACTTCCTTATGTCCGGTCGTGATGGTCAAGCGGATTAAGGCGTCCCTGTACATACCAGTTGTGGGAGTATGGGTTCGAGTCACTTCTGGGGTGTGAGTTTTCAGTTGTATATAGTCCTGGGGACCATTCAGGCTTGTTTGCATATATATATATATATATATATATATATATATATATACTACTAGGTACGACATATTATATATATATATATATATATATATATATATATATATATATATATATATATATATATATATATATATAAATATATATATATATATATATATATATATATATATATATATATATATATATATATATATATATATACTACTAGGTACGACATATATATGTCGTACCTAGTAGCCAGAACGCACTTCTCAGCCTACTATGCAAGGTCCGATTTGCTTAATAAGCCAAGTTTTCATGAATTAATTGTTTTTCGACTACCTAACCTACCTAACCTAACCTAACCTAACATTTTCGGCTACCTAACCTAACCTAACCTATAAAGATAGGTTAGGTTAGGTTAGGTAGGGTTGGTTAAGTTCGGACATATATCTACGTTAATTTTAACTCCAATAATAAAAAATTGACCTCATACATAATGAAATGAATAGCTTTATCATTTCATAAGAAAAAAATTAGAGAAAATATATTAATTCAGGAAAACTTGGCTTATTAGGCAAATCGGGCCTTGCATATTAGGCTGAGAAGTGCTTTCTGGCTACTAGGTACGACATATATATATATATATATATATATATATATATATATATATATATATATATATATATATATATATATATATATATATATATATATATATGTCGTACCTAGTAGCCAGAACGCACTTGTCAGCCTAATATGCAAGGCCAAATTTGCCTAATAAGCCAAGTTTTCCTGAATTAATATATTTTCTCTAATTTTTTTCTTATGAAAAGATAAAGCTACCCGTTTCATTATGTATGAGGTCAATTTTTTTTTATTTTAGTTAAAATCAACGTAGATATATTACCGAACCTAACCAACCCTACCTAACCTAACCTAACCTATCTTTATAGGTTAGGTTACGTTAGGTAGCCGAAAAAGTTAGGTTAGGTAGGTTAGGTCGTCGAAAAACAATTAATTCATGAAAACTTGGCTTATTAGGCAAATCTGGCCTTGCATAGTAGGCTGAGAAGTGCGTTCTGGCTACTAGGTACGACATATATAGATATATATATATATATATATATATATATATATATATATATATATTAGCATATTTTGGTAGCAGTCTTTCCTGTAGACATATATTATTAAATATGACCGAAAAAGTAAGATTAATAATTCTAACACGAATTTTCTCAATCTTTCGTACATTACGCTTCACTGTTGGAGGTAAATCAAAAATCACTTCTCCAAAATTCATTTTTATTTCTAGTCTGACGCGACACGGGCGCGTTTCGTAAAACTTATTACATTTTCAAAGACTTCACAAATACACAACTGATTAGAACTTGCGTTTCCCTGATTTTATATCTACATTTGAGTGAGTTGGGAAGGATGATGTGGCATTAACACAAGACAGAACACTAGGGGATATTAATAGGGTATTAAAAGTATCAACACAAGACAGAACAGAAACAATGGGTATTGAATAGAAGTGTTTGTAGAAAGCCTATTGGTCCATATTTCTTGATGCTTCTATATAGAAGCATCATGCTTCTATATAGAAGCATCAAGAAATATGGACCAATAGGCTTTCTACAAACACTTCTATATATATATATATATATATATATATATATATATATATATATATATATAAAAGTTATATATATATATATATGTCGCACTGAGAAGTGCGTTCTGGCTACTAGGTACGACATATATATATATATATATATATATATATATATATATATATATATATATATATATATATATATATATATATATATATATATATATATATATATATATATATATATATATCGATATATATATATATATATATATATATATATATATATATATATAAAAGTTATATATATATATATGTCGCACTGAGAAGTGCGTTCTGGCTACTAGGTACGACATATATATATATATATATATATATATATATATATATATATATATATATATATATATATATATATATATATATATATATATATATATATGTCGTACCTAGTAGCCAGAACTCACTTCTCAGCCTACTATGCGAGGCCCGATTTGCCTAATAAGCCAAGTTTTACTGAATTAATATATTTTCTCTAATTTTTTTCTTATGAAATGATAAAGCTACCCATTTCATTATGTATGAGGTCAATTTTTTTTTATTGGAGTTAAAATTAACGTAGATATATGACCGAACCTAACCAACCCTACCTAACCTAACCTAACCTAACCTATCTTTATAGGTTAGGTTAGGTTAGGTAGCCGAAAACGTTAGGTTAGGTTAGGTAGGTTAGGTTGTCGAAAAAACATTAATTCATGAAAACTAGGCTTATTAGGCAAATCAGGCCTTGCATAGTAGGCTGAGAAGTGAGTTCTGGCTACTAGGTACGACATATATATATATATATATATATATATATATATATATATATATATATATATATATATATATATATATATATATATATATATATATATATATATATATATATATATATATATAAAAGTTATATATATATATATATATGTCGTACCTAGTAGCCAGAACGCACTTCTCAGCCTACTATGCAAGGCCCGATTTGCCTAATAAGCCAAGTTTTCATGAATTAATTGTTTTTCGGCTACCTAACCTACCTAACCTAACTTTTTCGGCTACCTAACCTAACCTAACCTATAAAGATAAGTTAGGTTAGGTTAGGTAGGGTTGGTTAGGTTCGGTCATATATCTACGTTAGTTTTAACTCCAATAAAAAAAAAATTGGCCTCATACATAATGAAATGGGTAGCTTTATCATTTCATAAGAAAAAATTAGAGAAAATATAATAATTCAGGAAAACTTGCCTTATTAGGCAAATTGGGCCTTGCATAGAAGGCTGAGAAGTGCGTTCTGGCTACTAGGTACGACATATATATATATATATATATATATATATATATATATATATATATATATATATATATATATATATATATATATATATATATATATATATGTCGTACCTAGTAGCCAGAACGCACTTCTCAGCCTACTATGCAAGGCCCGATTTGCCTAATAAGCCAAGTTTTCCTGAATTAATATATTTTCTCTAATTTTTTTCTTATGAAATGATAAAGCTACCCATTTCATTATATATGAAGACAATTTTTTTTTATTGGAGTTAAAATTAACGTAGATATATGACCGAACCTAACCAACCCTACCTAACCTAACCTAACCTATCTTTATAGGTTAGGTTAGGATAGGTGGCCGAAAAAGTTAGGTTAGGTTAGGTTAGGTAGGTTAGGTAGTTGAAAAACAATTAATTCATGAAAACTTGGCTTATTAGGTAAATCGGGCCTTGCATAGTAGGCTGAGAAGTGCGTTCTGGCTACTAGGTACGACATATATATATATATATATATATATATATATATATATATATATATATATATATATATATATATATATATATATATATATATATATATATATATATATATATATATATATATATATATATATATATATATATATATATATATATATATATATATATATATATATATATTGGTGTATACTGGCAGCAGGTTTTCTTTCAAACATGTTTCATTGAATATGACCGCATATTCTGTATTTATTATTTTCTGGTTTAGGGCTTCTATCCCTCTAACTATTTTCTTAGCATCAGGGCTTAATTGGAATAGGAGTTCTCCAAAACTCATTTTCGTACTTTTAAGGTGAAGAAAAGAAGTGATTTACTATAGAGTGTATTACACTTATTTGTATAATTTGCACGACGTTTCGAACCTCCATGGTTCATTCTCAAGTGAACAGATCTATTCTTAAGAATAGAGCGACCTACCATGAACACCCAAATCACGGAACTATTTACTCTACCCACCATGAGAGTAAGGACAAGACAAGAACATATCGATGCCAACACAGAAGACAATGTCCAACATAACAGGCCAATTACACTGGATTAATCTTTGTGTTTAGATAGGAGATGCCTCGTATGGGCCAATAAGCCTTCTGCAGCCCCTATGTTTATCCCTTATGTATCCCCCCATGTTTTTCACCTTCATTGTATTATCACCTGACCTAATGCGGGTATAAAATCAACTAGTATTGTAAGATCTGTTCACTTGAGAATGAACCATGGAGGTTCGAAACGTCGTCCAAATTATACAAATAAGTGTAATACACTCTATAGTAAATCACTTCTTTTCTTCACCTTAAAAGTACGAAAATGAGTTTTGGAGAACTCGTATTCCAATTAAGCCCTGATGCTAAGAAAATAGTTAGAGGGATAGAAGCCCTAAACCAGAAAAAAAAAAAATATATATATATATATATATATATATATATATATATATATATATATATATATATATATATATATATATATATATATATATATATATATATGACCGAAAAAGTAAGATTAATAATTCTAACACGAATTTTCTCAATCTTTCATACATTTCTTTTCACTGTTGGAGGTAAATCAAATATCAATTCTCCAAAATTCATTTTTATTTCTAGTCTGACGCGACACGAGCGCGTTTCGTAAAACTTATTACATTTTCAAAGACTTTTAGTTTACAAATACACAACTGAATAGAACTTACACATCTCCTGGTTTCGTTTATATCTACATTTGAGTGAGGTGGATGGGGTGAGGTGGCATTAATAGGGTATAAATTTCATCAACACAAGACAGAACAAGAGGTGGCATTAATAGGGTATTAATTTCATCAACACAAGACAGAATACGAAACAATGGGTATTAAAATGGAAGTGATTGTAGAAAGCCTATTGGTACATATTTCTTGATGCTTCTATATTGGAGCGGAGTCTTGAGGTGGGTAGAATGTAGTTGTGCATTAATTGGCTGTTGATTGCTGGTGTTGACTTCTTAATGTGTAGTGCCTCGCAAACGTCAAGCCGCCTGCTATCGCTGTATCTATCGATGATTTCTGTGTTGTTTACTAGGATTTCTCTGGCGATGGTTTGGTTGTGGGAAGAGATTATATGTTCCTTAATGGAGCCCTGTTGTTTATGCATCGTTAAACGTCTAGAAAGAGATGTTGTTGTCTTGCCTATATACTGGGTTTTTTGGAGCTTACAGTCCCCAAGTGGGCATTTGAAGGCATAGACGACATTGGTCTCTTTTAAAGCGTTCTGCTTTGTGTCTGGAGAGTTTCTCATGAGTAGGCTGGCCGTTTTTCTGGTTTTATAGTAAATCGTCAGTTGTATCCTCTGATTTTTGTCTGTAGGGATAACGTTTCTATTAACAATATCTTTCAGGACCCTTTCCTCTGTTTTATGAGCTGTGGAAAAGAAGTTCCTGTAAAATAGTCTAATAGGGGGTATAGGTGTTGTGTTAGTTGTCTCTTCAGAGGTTGCAAGGCGTTTCACTTTCCTTCTTATGATGTCTTCGACGAAACCACTGGAGAAGCCGTTGTTGACTAGGACCTGCCTTACCCTACAGAGTTCTTCGTCGACTTGCTTCCATTCTGAGCTGTGGCTTAGAGCACGATCGACATATGCGTTAACAACACTCCTCTTGTACCTGTCTGGGCAGTCGCTGTTGGCATTTAGGCACATTCCTATGTTCGTTTCCTTAGTGTAGACTGCAGTGTGGAAACCTCCGCTCTTTTCCATGACTGTTACATCTAGAAAGAGCAGCTTCCCATCCTTTTCCATCTCGTAAGTGAAACGCAGTACGGAACTCTGCTCAAATGCCGCCTTCAGCTCCTGCAAATGTCTGACATCAGGTACCTGTGTAAAAATGTCGTCAACATACCTGCAGTATATGGCCGGTTTCAAGTTCATGTCGACTAAGACTTTTTGCTCCATGGTACCCATGTAGAAGTTTGCAAACAGGACACCTAGGGGAGAACCCATGGCGACCCCATCTACTTGCTTATACATGTGCCCATCCGGGCTCAAGAAGGGTGCCTCTTTAGTACAAGCTTGGAGTAGTTTCCTTAGGATATTTTCGGGTATGTCAAGAGGAGTACAGGCTGGATCACGATACACTCTGTCGGCTATCATCCCGATTGTCTCGTCCACAGGTACGTTGGTAAACAGCGATTCTACGTCCAACGAGGCTCTTATCCCTGTGACCCATGTGCCCCGCAGTAAGTCAACAAATTCCTTTGGAGACTTCAGGCTGAAGGCGCAAGGAACATAAGGAGTCAGCAGGCCGTTGAGTCGCTTCGCCAGTCTGTACGTGGGTGTGGGTATCTGGCTAATGATTGGCCGAAGTGGGTTTCCAGGCTTGTGTGTCTTGACATTTCCATACGCATATCCAGGTTTATATTCCCCAATGATCTTTGGCAGGTGGAGTCCGGATTTCTTGGCGTTCACAGTTTCGATCAGTTTGTTGACCTTTGCTTTCAGTTCGGCTGTAGTGTCCTTCGTTACCCTTTGGAACTTAGTTTGGTCAGAGAGTATGAGGTTCATTTTCGCCAGATATTCGTCTTTTTTAAGAATGACATATATTGGCGACTTGTCACCTCTCCTGACAACTATCTCCTTGTTCTCACGAAGGCTTTTAGCTGCCGCTTTGAGCTCGGGGGACAGTATGGTGCTTCTGTAATTGCCTCGAATCTTTCCTCCTTCTGCAATAAGTTCTGCTTGTAAGGTATCTTTGGTAGTGACCTTCTTTTGTGTCTCGAGGTCGAATATGTCGTCCAACAGAATTTCCAACTCTACTTTCCGGGCCATCTCACTCGGTCTGGACATAACGTGACAGTTTATGCCCAGATTTAGGAGAGTGACTTGGTCCTCAGTGAGGTTAATTCCTGCAAGGTTCAGGAAGTCATCTCTTGGTCGTGGAATTGTCATAGGTCCTCCATATAATGTTGTTAGTTTCTTGATAATCCGTGTTTCAGTGCTGAGGTGATGTCGGTCTGTGAGGATGTCGAGGTGTTGTTCAATGCGGGTACGGATACTTTCGTCGATGTTGCTATTTCTCCACTCGTTTGTAGCATGAAGTAGTTGCGTTTTGTTGTCTTTGATTTCATTCTCTGCCTTGTATATCTGATCACGAATCAGATCCTGGCGATATTTTATCGTGAAGGCTTGATTCCTTGCTGCTGGGTCGTGCGACACCTCCAGCGACTGCCCAGACAGGTACAAGAGGAGTGTTGTTAACGCATATGTCGACCGTGCTCTAAGCCACAGCTCAGAATGGAAGCAAGTCGACGAAGAACTCTGTAGGGTAAGGCAGGTCCTAGTCAACAACGGCTTCTCCAATGGTTTCGTCGAAGACATCATAAGAAGGAAAGTGAAACGCCATGCAACCTCTGAAGAGACAACTAACACAACACCTATACCCCCTATTAGACTATTTTACAGGAACTTCTTTTCCACAGCTCATAAAACAGAGGAAAGGGTCCTGAAAGATATTGTTAATAGAAACGTTATCCCTACAGACAAAAATCAGAGGGTACAACTGACGATTTACTATAAAACCAGAAAAACGGCCAGCCTACTCATGAGAAACTCTCCAGACACAAAGCAGAACGCTTTAAAAGAGACCAATGTCGTCTATGCCTTCAAATGCCCACTTGGGGACTGTAAGCTCCAAAAAACCCAGTATATAGGCAAGACAACAACATCTCTTTCTAGGCGTTTAACGATGCATAAACAACAGGGCTCCATTAAGGAACACATAATCTTTTCCCACAACCAAACCATCGCCAGAGAAATCCTAGTAAACAACACAGAAATCATCGATAGATACAGCGATAGCAGGCGGCTTGACGTTTGCGAGGCACTACACATTAAGAAGTCAACACCAGCAATCAACAGCCAATTAATGCACAACTACATTCTACCCACCTCAAGACTCCGCTCCAATATAGAAGCATCAAGAAATATGGACCAATAGGCTTTCTACAATCACTTCCATTTCAATACCCATTGTTTCGTGTTCTGTCTTGTGTTGATGAAATTAATACCCTATTAATGCCACCTCTTGTTCTGTCTTGTGTTGATGAAATTAATACCCTATTAATGCCACCTCACCCCATCCACCTCACTCAAATGTAGATATAAACGAAACCAGGAGATGTGTAAGTTCTATTCAGTTGTGTATTTGTAAACTAAAAGTCTTTGAAAATATAATAAGTTTTACGAAACGCGCTCGTGTCGCGTCAGACTTGAAATAAAAATGAATTTTGGAGAATTGATTTTTGATTTACCTCCAACAGTGAAAAGAAATGTACGAAAGATTGAGAAAATTCGTGTTTTTATTAATCTTACTTTTTCGGTCATATTTGATAATATATGTCTACAGGAAAGACTGCTACTAAAATATACTAATATATATATATATATATGTATATATATATATATATATATATATATATATATATATATATATATATATATATATATATATATATATATATATATATATATATATATATATACAATATATATATATATATATTGTACAAGTGGGGGCTACCGGAGCAGAACCTCTCTGGGTGGCTGAATCTGTGGTCCATAAAGCAACCATGTCCTTCCCTACAGGATCAGCAGGTGGGTTCACAGGACTAAAACCCAACCACCTCAAGCAAATGCTCAACCCTGCACTGGGTGACATTGCAAAGAACCTCTTGGTGGAACTAACCAGATTCACCAACACATGTCTAGCTGGCAACATACCAGCGTCCATAAGACCTATCTTTTTTGGAGCATCTCTCTGTGCTCTAAAGAAAAAGGATGGAGGGATCAGGCCAATAGCTGTGGGCAATTCTCTCCGGCGTCTCGTCGCAAAGGCAGCTGCAAGAACAGTTAGTGATGCAGCGGCCAACATGCTGAAGCCAAAACAGCTCGGGTTTGGCATTCCACAAGGGTGTGAGGCGGCAGCCCATGCAGCTCGAGCCTTCATCGCCAACATCACAGACGAAAAGGCCCTTATCAAGCTAGATTTCAAAAATGCCTTCAATTTGGTGCGGAGGGATGCTGTACTCCGTGCGGTTCATAGTCATTTCCCTTCCCTCTACCCTTTTGTACATTCATGCTACAGTATGGATCTTAAGCTACTTTTTGGCGAACATGAAATTGACTCGCGAGAAGGCGTCCAACAGGGTGACCCCCTCGCTCCTCTCCTTTTCTGCTTAGTCATCAAACAAGTCACAGAGGTCCTGTCCAGCGAGCTTAACATCTGGTTCTTGGATGATGGTACCCTAGCTGGTTCCCAAGACTCCCTCCTGGAGGACATCAGAAAAATCCAGGAGCAAGGTGCAGTTTTAGGCCTCACCCTGATCCCTTCTAAATGTGAAATAATATGTTCCAACCAGGGCATCGTAGAGAGAATAGAGGGTCTTCTGCCAAATATCCATAAAACTAAACCTGAAGACAGCACACTCCTAGGAGCTCCCCTGGGGTTGAAAGCCATCGATGAGGTCCTTGATAAGAAAATCGCCGACCTTAAGAGGATGGATGGGAGGATTGAGGATATTGATGCTCATGATGCACTCTACCTCATCACCAGATGTCTGTCCCTCCCCAGGTTAACCTACTTTCTGAGGTGTTCACCATCTTACAGTAGCCAAAAACTAAGTGAGTATGACCGGTTACTGAAATCAATGCTAGAAAAAGCCCTTAACCTCTCTCTCGATGACCTACAGTGCAAACAAGCCTCTCTTCCCGTAAGACTTAGGGGCCTCGGAGTTCGAACAGCAACGCAAATCGCTGTTCCAGCCTTCCTGTCCTCCTTATCAGCATCCGACGACCTTGTGAAGGAAATTCTACCTGCCCACTTACATCAGCTGGCAGGTGTACATGATCCCAATTTTACACGCTGTGCCACAGAGTGGGCCTCTCGTGCAGGCCAATCACCTCAACCACCATCCCCAAAATCCCACAAGCAATCCAGCTGGGATGGTCCCATTGTAGACCAAGTTGCTGCAGAGTGCCTGGGTGCTGCAACAACACAACACGACATTGCTCGCCTCACAGCAGTAGCAGCACCACATGCAGGGGATTTCCTGTTAGCAACCCCAATGTCGGCAACTGGCAGGCGTCTCACACCACACGCCCTCCGAATTGCTGTGGCCCTCCGCCTTGCTGCCCCAATCCACACCAGATATAGGTGTATTTGCGGCGAGGTGGTGGCTGACAGGTACGGTCACCATGGCCTACTCTGCCAAAGCACAGGGGGATGGCACTCGAGGCACAGTGAAGTTAACGACATCATCAAGAGGAGCCTCACCACAGCTGGATGCCCAGCTGAAAGAGAGCCCCGTTACCTAACGCCCCGTAACTCTGATGCTCTTATTGGTCGCCCGGATGGTATCACAGTGAACCCCTGGAAGAATGGCAAGCAGTTGGTATGGGACTACACGTGCGTATCAACCCTGGCTAACACCTACATTAACCTCAGTGTTGCACAACCAGGTGGCGCTGCCACCCACAGGGAAGCAGCCAAATCCCGTAAGTATAGAGAACTGGATCACCACTACAATTTTGTCCCCATTGCTTCTGAGACGCTCGGCGCCTGGGGTAAAAGTGCTACCAGTTTTTTGAAGGAACTGGGTTCTAGGCTCATTGAAACAACAAGGGACCCGAGAGCTGCAAGCTTTCTTTTCCAGCGCCTCAGTGTGGCGATACAGAGGGGAAATGCGCACTGCATCCAGGGTTCCTTCCCGCCATCTGAGGAGCTGGAGGAACTCGACAACCTATGACAACCATCTTTGTAACCCATATGTAACTCCTTTTTTGTAACAAACTTCAAATAAAGTAAATATATATGTGTACATACAAAAGAATGGGGGTGGTAGGAGAAGATAATATTAGTGTTAAGTGAGAAACCACAAGGTCTCCTCTGAATACTTTTTATTTTCTTCTCCGAGGCTATGGGTCCCCACATTGGCACCAGAGGTGGTACCCTCACAAACTTTAAAAAAAAAATATATATATATATATATATATATATATATATATATATATATATATATATATATATATATATATATATATATATATATACATATATATATATATATATATATATATATATATATATATATATATATATATATATATGTCGTACCTAGTAGCCAGAACGCATTTCTCAGCCTACTATGCAAGACCCAATTTGCCTAATAAGCCAAGTTTTCATGAATTAATTGTTTTTCGACTACCTAACCTAACCTAACCTAACTTTTTAGGCCACCTAACCTAATCTAACCTATAAAGATAGGTTAGGTTAGGTTAGGTAGGGTTGGTTAGGTTCGGTCATATATCTAAGTTAATTTTAACTCCAATAAAAAAAATTGCCCTCATACATAATGAATTGGGTAGATTTATCATTTGATAAGAAAAAAAATAGAGAAAATATATTAATTCAGGAAAACTTGGCTTATTAGGCAAATCGGGCCTTGCATAGTAGGCTGAGAAGTGCGTTCTGGCTACTAGGTACGACATATATATATATATACATATATATATATATGTCGTACCTAATAGCCAGAACTCACTTCTCAGCCAACTATGCAAGGCCCAATTTGCCTAATAAGCCAAGTTTTCATGAATTAATGTTTTTTCGTCTACCTAACCTAACGTTTTCGGCTACCTAACCTAACCTAACCTATAAAGATAGGTTAGGTTAGGTAGGGTTGGTTAGGTTCTGTCATATATCTACGTTAATTTTAACTCCAATAAAAAAAAATTGACCTCATACGTAATGAAATGGGTAGCTTTATCATTTCATAAGAAAAAAAATTGAGGAAATATATTAATTCAGGAAAATTTGGCTTATTAGGCAAATCGGGCCTTGAATAGTAGGCCGAGAAGTGCGTTCTGGCTACTAGGTACGACATATACATATATATATATATATACATATATATATATATATATATATATATATATATATATATATATATATATATATATATATATATATATATATATATATATATATATATATGTCGTACCTAGTAGCCAGAACGCACTTCTCAGCCTACTATGCAAGGCCCAATTTGCCTAATAAGCCAAGTTTTCATGAATTAATTGGTTTTCGACTACCTAATTTTATAGTCTGTGGGTTGGTTGGTGTTGTCGTGTTGATCCTTCTCTACGGACAACCCAACCCACAACTCGGTAGAGTGCTTATACTAGGAGATCACCCTTGGCGCTTCTGGCTCTTGGAGAGGGGCTCAACGTCACACGTTTAGGGGATGCGGCTCCAACATTTAGCCTCGTTGTCACGTGCACACACTCACTCGAGCCGCTGTGACTCCCCACTCTCTCCTTAGGTGATATGATCTCCTCAATCCCCTTTTTGACTTATTAGTATTACCTTTTACCCTGTCCACAGCAGTGGTTCTTGGTTCTTTCTCTCTCTCTCTCCTTCTTCACTACTTCCTGGGAAGCCTCACTAGGACAAGGGCCAACACCAGCAAATTGTGACACATTTACTGGACAAAGCACATACACGATACATACACACATATAATAATAATGAATCCTATACTCTATAATATCACAATCAGGTTGCACTCCAACACCATCAGAACTCTATTATCAGCTTATCAAGTGGTATCCTATCTCCTGGTTCACCACCTGATACTATTAACCTCCTCAAGTTGATCAAGCCTACATACACTGTTGCACCATCAGCAAGATAATATATATATATAGAAAATCAGCATTTGAATGCAATCACATATATCAGTATAAATGTTCATTGATACACAACAATGATCCATCAATCACTGTCAGTCCTGGAACGCATACATCCGTAGGTAATCCAGCCTACGACTGTAACTCTAAACTTCAGTATAAAACACTCCTTGACATAAGAATGCAAACAGTCACTCACCTCTCACTGCGTCTTGCACGCTAATGACAACCAAACACTATCAACTCCCTACTAGTAATCCACCAGAACTTCCCTTCCACCTCTGGAAGTTCACTACCCTAATATCTTTAGGTTCTTCCGGGCTTCACTACCAGGATCCTCTGCAGCTCCTCCAGGCTGCTATCATGAAGTTTCCTTGAGCAACTACGGTGCTTCACCCTTCTGCTAGGTTCCTCCACAGCTCTCTTGGCTGCTACACCACCTCTACAGAAGCACGTGACACTCCTCTTCACTGCTGCTTCTCCTCACAGCTCGAGGTCCTCTGCTCCACTACCTTGGAGTCTCATCAGCTACTTCATCTGCTGGCTTCGAAGTTCTCAGCAACTTCTTCCCCAAAAGACAAACCACAGATTAATTGATCGAGGGCGCTTTCCCTCTGACGGCGTCTGGTCAGGGCGCTCCCACGGCCCACAATAATGCCTCCGGGCGGCTTAATATTCACTAATTATCGTCCACGACTTGAGACCACACGTCCCCAGCTCGATTCCACAGCTGGCACGTCTGCACACTTCTCTTCTCTTAGAGATATATCACTAGGGGTTCCCTTCTGACGGGAGCTCAAATGGAGCGCGGCTTCCCCCTGCGATGTCTGGCACTCAAGTGAGGTCAAGGTCCTCCGGAAGCGAGCCTCACGCCTCCAGCAAAATGTCCACATCTCCTAGCCAGTCATTTATCTGTTTTCTCCTTCATTGCCCATAATCTCAAACTGTTACACATATCCAAACAACTATTTTACATATGGGTTATCACCTCAATATTTGCTAGACCTTCTAGTTAGGTCAGGCTTGACGAATAACTCTCAAGGAGGGAGACTCGTTTCTCCTGTAGGCCGAGATCATAACACTAACCTACCTAACCTAACCTAACCTAACCTAACTTTTTCGGCTACCTAACCTAACCTAACCTATAAAGATAGGTTAGGTTAGGTTAGGTAGGGTTGGTTAGGTTCGGTCATATATCTACGTTAATTTTAACTCCAATAAAGAAAAATTGACCTCATACATAATGAAAAGGGCAGATTTATCATTTCATAAGAAAAAAATTAGAGAAAATATATTAATTCAGGAAAACTTGGCTTATTAGGCAAATCGGGCCATGAATAGTAGGCCAAAAAGTGCGTTCTGGCTACTAGGTACGACATATATATATATATATATATATATATATATATATATATATATGTCGTACCTAGTAGCCAGAACTCACTTCTCAGCCTACTATTCATGGCCCGATTTGCCTAATAAGCCAAGTTTTCCTGAATTAATATATTTACTATAATTTTTTTCTTATGAAATGATAAAGCAACCCTTTTCTCTATGTATGAGGTCAATTTTTTTTTATTGGAGTTAAAATTAACGTAGATATATGACCGAACCTAACCAACCCTACCTAACCTAACCTAACCTATATTTATAGGTAAGGTTAGGTTAGGTAGCCAAAAAAAGCTAGGTTAGGTTAGGTTAGGTAGGTTAGGTAGACGAAAAAACATTAATTCATGAAAACTTGGCTTATTAGGCAAATCGGGCCTTGAATAGTAGGCTGAGAAGTGCGTTCTGGCTATTAGGTACGACATATATATATATATATATATATATATGTGTGTGTGTCGTACCAAGCAGCCAGAACGCACTTCTCAGCCTACTATGCAAGGCCCGATTTGCCTAATAAGCCAAGTTTTCATTAAATAATTGTTTTTCGACTGCCTAACCTACCTAACCTAACTTTTTCGGCTACCTAACCTAACCTAACCTATAAAGATAGTTTAGGTTAGGTTAGGTAGGGTTGGTTAGGTTCGGGCATATAACTACGTTAATTTTAACTCCAATAAAAAAAATTGACCTCATACATAATGAAATGGGTAGCTTTATCATTTCATAAGAAAAAAATTAGAGAAAAAATATTAATTCAGGAAACTTGGCTTATTAGGCAAATTGAGCCTTGCATAGTAGGCCGAGTACGACGTTCTGGCTACTAGGTACAACATATATATATATATATATATATATATATATATATATATATATATATATATATATATATGTATATATATATATATATATATATATATATATATATATATATATATATATATATATATATATATATATATATATATATATATATATATATATATATATATATATATATATATATATATATATGTCGTACCTAGTAGCCAGAACGCACTTCTCAGCCTACTTTGCAAGGCCTGATTTGCCTAATAAGCCAAGTTTTCATGAATTAATGTTTTTTCGACTACCTAACCTACCTAACCTAACCTAACCTAACTTTTTCGGCTATCTAACCTAACCTAACCTGTAGAGATAGGTTAGGTTAGGTTAGGTAGGGTTGGTTAGGTTCGGTCATATATCTACGTTAATTTTAACTCCAATAAAAAAAAATTGACCTCATACATAATGAAATGGGTAGCTTTATCATTTCATAAGAAAACAATTAGAGAAAATATATTAATTCAGGAAAACTTGGCTTATTAGGCAAATCAGGCCTTGCATAGTAGGCAAAGAAGTGCGTTGTGGCTACTAGGTACGACATATATATATATATATATATATATATATATATATATATATATATATATATATATATATATATATATATATATATTCTCGTGCTGATAGTGAAATATTGCCTTATAAGACTTTTTCTTTTTTTTTTTGAGATATATGCAAGAGTTGTTACATTCTTGTACAGCCACTAGTACGCGTAGCGTTTCGGGCAAGTCCTTAATCCTATGGTCCCTGGAATACGATCCCCTGCCGCGAAGAATCGTTTTTTCATCCAAGTACACATTTTACTGTTGCGTTAAACAGAGGCTACACTTAAGGATTTGCGCCCAGTAAATCCTCCCCGGCCAGGATACGAACCCATGACATAGCGCTCGCGGAACGCCAGGCGAGTGTCTTACCACTACACCACGGAGACTGCTCGGAGACTTGACCTACTTGGCAAGGTTGGTCGTATATGGGTGAGTCAGGAGTTGGGCTACCACTTGATAACCAGATGATAGAGTCCTGATGGTATTGGAGTGCAACCTGACTACAATAGTATAGAGTGTTGGAGTCGTATTATTATACGTGAATATGTATTGTGCATGTTTCTTGTCCAGTAAATGTATTAAAATTTGCCTGTATTTGCCCTTGTCCTAGTGAGGCTTCCCAGAAGGTAGGAAAGAGAGAGAGCGAGAGATATAGATAGAGAGAGAGAGAGAGAGAGAGAGAGAGAGAGAGAGAGAGAGAGAGAGAGAGAGAGAGAGAGAGAGAGAGAGAGAGAGAGAGAGAGAGAGAGAGAGAGAGAGAGAGAGAGAGAGAGAGGGAGAGGAGAGAGAGAGAAAAAAGAACCAAGAACCATGGCTGTGGACAGGGTAGAACAGAATAATAATAATGAGAAATGGGATTGAGGAGGTCATACCATATAAGGAGAGAGTGGGGAGTCACGGCGGCTCGAGTGGGTGTGTGTGCACGTGACAACTAGGTCAGTATTGGAGCCGCATCCTCTAAACGAGTGACGTTGGGCCCCTCTCCAAGTGCCAGAAGCTCTTAGGTTGATCTCCTGGTCAAAATAAGCACTCTCCGCGTTTTGGTTTGGGTTGTCCATAAGGAAGGACGACCAACATCATCATAATACTACATATTAGAGAATTAAGTAATATTCTCACTTTCTGTCAGTATTCTTTCTAAGAATTATTAACTGACAGTATAACCACAAGTGATCTGATATTAGCGTGTTATCAGCTAGAGATCACTAACTAACAGTTTATCTGTTATAATAAATCGTCATGGAGGAACCAGAACTTTCCCTCCATTTGTCGTGTAATAAGAAATCTGTTCATAATAATTATTACCTGATGAGAATTTATATAACATCTAACGCCCCGTAATGTCAACCCCAGTTTTACCGTCTCATTAAATAGAGTAATTATAAGGAAAAAAATTTCCATTTCTGCTGAAACATGTTCATGCCTGCTTGGACGAGATGGGGTACAGGGAGAGAGAAGCGTAGTCTGAGCGTCACATGTACACGCCATTGCACGCTATTGCGGCGGATTACTGACGTTCATTGAGTTTAGACCTGAATGGGGTAATATTTCGTGATCATTTCAAGCACGAGAAGCGGCCATTTAATTGAATTGGCCTGGAGCATACTATTTAATGGACCACTATGATTGTTAGTTACTGCTGTGACTCCATCAACGATCGTTTCGGCGAACACCTATACAGTTAAGTGGTTTTAATTACTTGTATTAGAGCTCTGTACATTAATTTTTACTATTTGTTTGTCGTTATAACGTATGCCCTTCTCTAACCACCAAGTGAGTTCCCAGTGAACTAAATTTTATTCCTTCAACGCCTAATAGTTGTATAATTATTTGAGTGTAGACGTCCTCTACATTTTTCTGGGTTCGCAACCTATGACGAGTCCGCCTGAGGAGAGATCAACTCCCCACACCACGCGTGTTATGACACGCATGTTCTAGTAAGTTCCATATGAGGCTACCTCACACGTGCACAACATTTTTCAATCACAGCTAAGAAGCTGTTAATTATTTTAGTACATTTACTAACCCCACTTATCTATGATTGCAATTCATGACAATATCCATTTCTAATGAATTTATCATGTATGCCATATATTTCTAGTGCATATATTTCTTAACACTTTACTATCAGATTTGATATGATATGATTTGATATCTTGTCTTATGCTAAATACTGCATTATTACTACCATTGCTTCATCTTATGTTGCCATATAATCATTGATTTTATTTAATATTTCGTAATACTTGATTTATATATTTTCTTAGTAATTTGGATTAATTCATTGACGAAGAACCAGCGTTAACTATTTGTACTAGGGATGTATTAATCTTTAGTATTAACTCCCAATGCTTGTGAAAATCGAACTCGTAACTCATCAGTATATTTGCAGTTCATTAATGCTCTCCAAATAACTTCTTAATTAATATAACATCCATAGGCACTGACTCCTAAATTAATTTCATTATTTCATTTATTTGTTTCCCTCTTTTGTCAAGGAGGGTGGTCCTTCGAATACTTTTATTTCAGTTAATTAAATATTATTTACATTAAGAGTTAGATTTCCCACAATAGCCCGTGCTACTTGGAACTTTTTGCTTTGAGTAGCTGAATCTAAAACAGCAATCATCATAAGTCTACCTCCAATAGTGGTGCAGTACAGACGCTTGAGAGATACCACACATCTTCAACATTCACCAACAACACTGTATCATTCGACGGGTTCAGCACCTACCTTCACGATTCAGAGCGCCACGCTCTACGACTCTCACCCCGCTTCCGAGCTCTCTACCCCTGGCCTAACTCAGCCCTCTGTGCTGCTTTAGGCTTTCTCTCAACTACCACAACACTTCACTACATTGTTAACAACCCGACTGCTGTAACCAAGACTATACTAAATAAAAAATATAAAAAATAACTTTGTGTCTAATCAACCAAATACGTACACGTAAACAAGTTACAACCCTGCATTCTTTTCTGTCTGCCTTCCTGTTTGCCTGTTGGCCAGCCTTCCTGCCTTTTTATCTGTCTGTTAGTCTGCTTGCCAGCCCACCTGCTTCCTACCTACTAATCTGACCTTCCTATCAAGCTCTCTACCTGCCTCTGCCTCACAGCATGCTTGATTGCGTTCCTCTCTTCTTGTCTGCTTACCTGCAACCTTGCCTGCCGGCCTGTCTCCAGGCTACCTACCTACATTCCTCTTATTGACTTCATTCAAACCTGTTTACGTGCTACCATCTTGCCTGCCTTGGTATCTCCCTCAGTGCCTGCTTACCTGCCTGTCAGGCTGCTAACCCATTTACCTGCCGTCCTTCCTGCTTCCATGTCTGCGTTTCTATCTGTCTGCCTGCCTACCTATCTGCCGGTCAATCTGCTTACCTGCCAGTCTTTCAATTTGCCTGCCAATCTGCATGTATGCCTGACAGCCTGCCTTCCAGTTTGTTTGCCTTCTTGTCATGTGGTCTAGCTGTCTGCCTGTCTTTTTGCTTGCCATCATGTCCTCTTTCCTATCATCCTGTCTGCCTGCTTGCCTTCGTACCTTTAAGCCTCCAAGGCGGCCTGCCTTCCTGCCATCCTACCTTCTACTCTGCTTGCCATTCTACTTGCTTACCTACCTGTGTTCCTACATGCCCATCTACGTGCTGCAATACTTGCCTGCCTACCTGTGTGCTTTCTTCATTGCCTGTCAAGTTGCCTTCCATCCAGCTTATATGCCTGATTTACTTCTTACCGGCCTGACTTTCTTCCTGCCTCCCTCCCTCCCTTCCTGCCTGCCTCCCTTCCTTCCTTCCAGTCTGCCTGCCTTCTTGCCTCCCTGCCTCCATGCCTGCCTGCCTGTCTCTCTTCCTGCCTCCCTGCTTGCCTCCCTGCCTTCTTGCCTACCTCCCTGAGAGTTATTTAATATTACTTCTTTATTATACAAGTTTGAGACGAAACTTGCATAGCGTTAAGGCAGCTTTAGGAGACAAAACAATCTCAATTTTAGTTTAGCCAACGTTGGTTTAAAACTTTGTGACAACCTATTGTCATGATTATGAGTAGGATACGTTCCCTCCATATATTGAGGATGTCTGTTCATATTTGGATATGGTTAATAGACGACAGTAGGCAAGTAAGATAATAAGAGTAATGAGGTTCCTTGGAGTAAAGGAAGAAATATTGTGAAGAAGATTCAGAAGTATATGTACCTGCTCTCGGTTGAGGTGGGGAAACCCCAAGATACAGTGTGCTTGCCAATCTAAAATGTGCTAGTAGAGTCTGTATTGACTAATCAGCGTCGTGCAAGATGGTGATATCATTGAGATGACAGCTGACGCCCTCCCAGTTCCCTCACCCTCCCCACTCCCTCATTCGATGCATTCCCAAATGATCTGATGTGCCCATCAATGAAAAATAAGAACAGTTAAAAAAACGATATGAAAAAATGAACAAAATAAAATAAGTATACTCACGAAATGAACAGTTTGGTAAACAACAGAGCTCAATTCAAAGGCAATGTCACACAAAATAATTAAATGAAAATTAAAATAAATCGAAATCTATGAAAATTCAATTTATCAATGCAATGAGAAACATTGAAATGGAATCATAACATATTTAGAATTGAGTGTGTTCCTTTTACGTGCAACAGAAGGCGCTATTTTTCCTAACAAACATGTTTTTACCTGTCACAGGTGTGGCATCTAGATAAAAGATATAAAACCACGTGCAATAGAAGGCGCTGTTTTTCCAAGGAAGCATGTTTTTACCTGTCACAGGTGTGATATCTATATAGAAGATATAAAAACACGCGTTTTTAATAGAACGTAGTGTCAAAATTTCAAAGCAATCGATGAAGAACTTTCGGAGATTAGCGATTTTGAACAAATGAACTTTTACCTTCATATATATATATATATATATATATATATATATATATATATATATATATATGCAAACAAGCCTGAATGGTCCCCAGGACTATATACAACTGAAAACTCACACCCCAGAAGTGACTCGAACCCATACTCCCACAACTGGTATGTACAGGGACGCCTTAATCCGCTTGACCATCACGACCGGACATAAGGAAGTGATAGCCGAGGCTATATGAACCACTTCCCCGCCGGCACTCGGATGGTAATCTTGGGCATAGCATTTTATCAAATCACCTCATTCTTTGGGGCACACGTGAGGAACACAAATGCAAACAAGCCTGAATGGTCCCCAGGACTATATACAACTGAAAACTCACACCCCAGAAGTGACTCGAACCCATACTCCCACAACTGGTATGTACAGGGACGCCTTAATCCGCTTGACCATCACGACCGGACATAAGGAAGTGATAGCCGAGGCTATATGAACCACTTCCCCGCCGGCACTCGGATGGTAATCTTGGGCATAGCATTTTATCAAATCACCTCATTCTTTGGGGCACACGTGAGGAACACAAATGCAAACAAGCCTGAATGGTCCCCAGGACTATATACAACTGAAAACTCACACCCCAGAAGTGACTCGAACCCATACTCCCACAACTGGTATGTACAGGGACGCCTTAATCCGCTTGACCATCACGACCGGACATAAGGAAGTGATAGCCGAGGCTATATGAACCACTTCCCCGCCGGCACTCGGATGGTAATCTTGGGCATAGCATTTTATCAAATCACCTCATTCTTTGGGGCACACGTGAGGAACACAAATGCAAACAAGCCTGAATGGTCCCCAGGACTATATACAACTGAAAACTCACACCCCAGAAGTGACTCGAACCCATACTCCCACAACTGGTATGTACAGGGACGCCTTAATCCGCTTGACCATCACGACCGGACATAAGGAAGTGATAGCCGAGGCTATATGAACCACTTCCCCGCCGGCACTCGGATGGTAATCTTGGGCATAGCATTTTATCAAATCACCTCATTCTTTGGGGCACACGTGAGGAACACAAATGCAAACAAGCCTGAATGGTCCCCAGGACTATATACAACTGAAAACTCACACCCCAGAAGTGACTCGAACCCATACTCCCACAACTGGTATGTACAGGGACGCCTTAATCCGCTTGACCATCACGACCGGACATAAGGAAGTGATAGCCGAGGCTATATGAACCACTTCCCCGCCGGCACTCGGATGGTAATCTTGGGCATAGCATTTTATCAAATCACCTCATTCTTTGGGGCACACGTGAGGAACACAAATGCAAACAAGCCTGAATGGTCCCCAGGACTATATACAACTGAAAACTCACACCCCAGAAGTGACTCGAACCCATACTCCCACAACTGGTATGTACAGGGACGCCTTAATCCGCTTGACCATCACGACCGGACATAAGGAAGTGATAGCCGAGGCTATATGAACCACTTCCCCGCCGGCACTCGGATGGTAATCTTGGGCATAGCATTTTATCAAATCACCTCATTCTTTGGGGCACACGTGAGGAACACAAATGCAAACAAGCCTGAATGGTCCCCAGGACTATATACAACTGAAAACTCACACCCCAGAAGTGACTCGAACCCATACTCCCACAACTGGTATGTACAGGGACGCCTTAATCCGCTTGACCATCACGACCGGACATAAGGAAGTGATAGCCGAGGCTATATGAACCACTTCCCCGCCGGCACTCGGATGGTAATCTTGGGCATAGCATTTTATCAAATCACCTCATTCTTTGGGGCACACGTGAGGAACACAAATGCAAACAAGCCTGAATGGTCCCCAGGACTATATACAACTGAAAACTCACACCCCAGAAGTGACTCGAACCCATACTCCCACAACTGGTATGTACAGGGACGCCTTAATCCGCTTGACCATCACGACCGGACATAAGGAAGTGATAGCCGAGGCTATATGAACCACTTCCCCGCCGGCACTCGGATGGTAATCTTGGGCATAGCATTTTATCAAATCACCTCATTCTTTGGGGCACACGTGAGGAACACAAATGCAAACAAGCCTGAATGGTCCCCAGGACTATATACAACTGAAAACTCACACCCCAGAAGTGACTCGAACCCATACTCCCACAACTGGTATGTACAGGGACGCCTTAATCCGCTTGACCATCACGACCGGACATAAGGAAGTGATAGCCGAGGCTATATGAACCACTTCCCCGCCGGCACTCGGATGGTAATCTTGGGCATAGCATTTTATCAAATCACCTCATTCTTTGGGGCACACGTGAGGAACACAAATGCAAACAAGCCTGAATGGTCCCCAGGACTATATACAACTGAAAACTCACACCCCAGAAGTGACTCGAACCCATACTCCCACAACTGGTATGTACAGGGACGCCTTAATCCGCTTGACCATCACGACCGGACATAAGGAAGTGATAGCCGAGGCTATATGAACCAAGCACCATACTGTCCCACGAGCTTAAAGCGGCAGCTAAAAGCCTTCGTGAGAACAAGGAGATAGTTGTCAGGAGAGGTGACAAGTCGCCAATATATGTCATTCTTAAAAAAGACGAATATCTGGCGAAAATGAACATCATACTCTCTGACCAAACTAAGTTCCAAAGGGTAACGAAGGACACTACAGCCGAATTAAAAGCAAAGGTCAACAAACTGATCGAAACTGTGAACGCCAAGAAATCCGGACTCCACCTGCCAAAGATCATTGGGGAATATAAACCTGGATATGCGTATGGAAATGTCAAGACGCACAAGCCTGGAAACCCACTTCGGCCAATCATTAGCCAGATACCCACACCCACGTACAGACTGGCGAAGCGACTCAACGGCCTGCTGACTCCTTATGTTCCTTGCGCCTTCAGCCTGAAGTCTCCAAAGGAATTTGTGGACTTACTGCGGGGCACACGGGCCACAGGGATAAGAGCCTCGTTGGACGTAGAATCGCTGTTTACCAACGTACCTGTGGACGAGACAATCGGAATGATAGCCGACAGAGTGTATCGTGATCCAGCCTGTACTCCTCTTGACATGCCAGAAAGTATTCTGAGGAAACTACTCCAAGCTTGTACTAAAGAGGCACCCTTCTTGAGCCCGGATGGGCACATGTATAAGCAAGTAGATGGGGTCGCCATGGGTTCTCCCCTAGGTGTCCTGTTTGCAAACTTCTACATGGGTACCATCGAGCAAAAAGTCTTAGTCGACATGAACTTGAAACCGGCCATATACTGCAGGTATGTTGACGACATTTTTACACAGGTACCTGATGTCAGACATCTGCAGGAGCTGAAGGAGGCATTTGAGCAGAGTTCCGTGCTGCGTTTCACTTACGAGACGGAAAAGGATGGGAAGCTGCCTTTTCTAGATGTAACAGTCATGGAAAAGGGCGGAGGTTTCCACACTGCAGTCTACACTAAGGAAACAAACATAGGAATGTGCCTAAATGCCAACAGCGACTGCCCCGACAGGTACAAGAGGAGTGTTGTTAACGCATACGTCGACCGTGCTCTCAGCCACAGCTCAGAATGGAAGCAAGTCGACGAAGAACTCTGTAGGGTAAGGCAGGTCCTAGTCAATAACGGCTTCTCCAATGGTTTCATCGAAGACATCATAAGAAGGAAAGTGAAAAGCCATGCAACCTCTGAAGAGACAACTAACACAACACCTATACCCCCTATTAGACTATTTTACAGGAACTTCTTTTCCACAGCTCATAAAACCGAGGAAAGGGTCCTGAAAGATATTGTTAATAGAAACGTTATCCCTACAGACAAAAATCAGAGGATACAACTGACGATTTACTATAAAACCAGAAAAACGGCCAGCCTACTCATGAGAAACTCTCCAGACACAAAACAGAACGCTTTAAAAGAGACTAACGTCGTCTATGCCTTCAAATGCCCACTTGGGGACTGTAAGCTCCAAAAAACCCAGTATATAGGCAAGACAACAACATCTCTTTCTAGGCGTTTAACGATGCATAAGCAACAGGGCTCCATTAAGGAACATATAATCTCTTCCCATAACCAAACCATCGCCAGAGAAATCCTAGTAAACAACACAGAAATCATCGATAGATACAGCGATAGCAGGCGGCTTGACGTTTGCGAGGCACTACACATCAAGAAGTCAACACCAGCAATCAACAGCCAATTATTGCACAACTATATTCTACCCACCTCAAGACTCCGCTCCAATATAGAAGCATCAAGAAATATGGACCAATAGGCTTTCTACAAACACTCCTATTCAATACCCATTGTTTCTGTTCTGTCTTGTGTTGATACTTTTAATACCCTATTAATATCCCCTCCTGTTCTGTCTTGTGTTAATGCCACATCATCCTTCCCACCTCACTCAAATGTAGATATAATATCAGAGAGACGTAAGTTCTAATCAGTTGTGTATTTGTGAAGTCTTTGAAAATGTAATAAGTTTTACGAAACGCGCCCGTGTCGCGTCAGACTAGAAATAAAAATGAATTTTGGAGAAGTGATTTTTGATTTACCTCCAACAGTGAAGCGTAATGTACGAAAGATTGAGAAAATTCGTGTTAGAATTATTAATCTTACTTTTTCGGTCATATTTAATAATATATATATATATATATGTATATATATATATATATATATATATATATATATATATATATATATATATATATATATATATATATATATATATATATATATGTATATATATATGTATATATATATATATATATATATATATATATATATATATATATATATATATATATATATGTATATATATATATATATGTATATATATATATATGTATATATATATATATATATATATATGTATATATATATATATATATATATGTATATATATATATATATATATATATATATATATATATATATATATATATATGTATATATATATATATATATATATATATGTATATATATATATATATGTATATATATATATATATATATATATATATATATATATATATATATATATATATATATATATATATATATATATATATATATATATATATATATATATATATATATTTACATATTTCATTTAGTGGGAAAACCCTTGCTTCTGTCTAATAGAGACTCGGCAAGGTATGCCTACATTCTTGGACTACCTTATTCACTTTTGGAACAATAAAATGTTTCATTTGTTTTAGAAACTCAGTTTCATTTATTTAGTAGGATTTTCTTGCCCTTATTCTCTTACATTGAGTACAGGTTACAAGATTTCCTGCGGTTTTGATTGACTAATCATTTACCATTCTAAAATTAACATTTATTGTTAAATATTAAATTTCACAGCATAGTTACCAGTTGCCACGTTATCCTGTTACTGACACTTACCATATCACAAGTATTCGTTGTACATTTATTTGCTATTTTTCACCAGGTTTCGTCTCCCAGCTTTTCGTAACGATCCAGCAGGTGAAATAGGAACCTTAAGTCGTGCCAAGAGGACCGAATTACAAACTCTTGCACACGAGTATCAACTAGATATCCCCATGGAGCCAACAAAAATGAATTGCATCACTTAATAATGGATCACCTCTTAGATGAAGGGACGATTGACTCTTAAACTCACGAACATTATTCTATTGCAGATAAACATGATCTGGCAACTATAAAACTCAAGCTCAAACTTGCAAAACTCGAGCGGGAGCAACAGCAAGAAGCTCTCCACATCCGGGAACGTGAGGCGACCCTAAGGAAAGAAGAGCAAGAAAGAGAGGCTGCAATCAGGAAAGAAGAACAAGAACGTGATGCGGCCCGGGCGAAAGAAGCTCTCCAAATGAGGGTACGCAAGGCCACACTAAGGAAAGAAGAAGCTGCAATCAGGAAAGAAGAACAAGAACGTGAGATGGCCCTATTCAGAGAGCGTGAGCGAATACAGCTTGAAGCAAAACAACGTCACCTGGAGATACAACGCGAGCAAGATAAAACGCAAGCAGAGAGGGTTATAGCATGTCGTCAACAAGAACTCACGTTGGAAACTACACACCACACTCAGCGCCAACAAGCTACCGCTAGTCTTCCAGTAAGTTTCAATGTCTCCCATGCAAGTAAGATAATGCCACCATTCGTTGAGACAGAGATTGATGTCTTTTTCACCACTTTTGAGATCCTAGCTAATAAACTTAGCTGGCCTGCAGATCAATGGTCTACCCTTCTCAGAGTGCATCTCACAGGTAGAGCTGCAGTTACTCTCAGTACCTTAGCGTCTGAGAATGACTACCAGACCCTGAAGCAAGCAGTTTTGGACGCCTACCTTCTCTCCACCGAAAGCTACAGACGAAAATTCCGTGATCATCTAAAGGCAAGTACCACCACCTTTCTAGAATTTGCCAATACCAAGAAAAGATATTTCATGAAATGGCTGGAAGCAGCACATGTCTCTACATTTACAGAGCTCGTCAACCTCATGCTAGTTGAGGAATTCTTGAGACGTGTTCCCCCTTCCGTCCGTTTATATTTAGCAGATAAAGAAGAAACCGACTACATCAAATGTGCGAAGTCAGCTGACACCTACAGCCTCATCCACCGGCTTACACCATCACCACCTCCCAGTAAGAAGTCTTGGTATAGTTATGATAAAGTAGGTACAGATAAAGCAAGCTCTCAATTGTATTGTAAGTATTGCAAACTCTATGGACATACCATAGATAGATGTGGGAAAGCTCAATACAAAGTCAATGAAACAACTAAACCCTAACCGACTCCTCTTAAGTCCGGTAAGCCTGTGATGAATGTTGGTGTTCCTATTAAAGATCTTTCTCTCTTCAGTAAACACCTGTATCCTGAAACTGTCTCTACCAGCAGTACAGATTCGGAGGGACGTTTCAAATTGAAGATCTTGAGGGACACAGCGGCTCTTCAGTCCATAATATTGAAATCAGCTGTGCCTAACATCACCTACACCGGGGAAACCGTCCTTATCACTGACCTCACTGCTACCACTCCGTATCCACTCGCCAGAGTCCACCTGGATTGTCCTTTTGTGACCGGTGAAGTCCAAGTCGCCATCAGGGAGAAGCCTTTTCCCATGTCTGGAGTGCAACTTCTCCTGGGCAACGACTTGGCAGAAGATTTGCAACCGTCCAACTTGATCATCATGGACAAACCCCAGGTGTGTAACTCTGTAGTGGACAATCCCATCTTTGAGTATGTTTCAGCAGAGGTCCAAGAAAGTGATGAAGTTTCTCCTCCGGTTTTGGTGACCACCCGTGCACAAGCTGCACGCCCGCAACCTGCTGACTCTACTGCTACTGCTGTCCCTCAAGACCCTCAGAATCTACCACCAAATCTTACCAGTTTGGAGTTCTGTAAGTTACAGAGGGAAGATCTATCATTACCACCATTATTCTTCCAGGCTGAGACTCAACCTGACAGTATCCCTGGGTTCTTCCTAGAGAATCAGTTGCTCTACCGCAGGTACAGACCCAGTAAGCTAAAGGAGGACGACGATTGGGCAAATGTCGAACAACTAGTAGTTCCCACCACCCTACGGCCCGATATTCTACACCTGGCCCACGGAGCCCTTTCTCACTATGGTTTTAACAACACCTACCACGGAATCAGACAAGACTACTACTGGCCAGGTATGGTTAAGGACGTCAAAAAGTACGTGCAACAGTGTCATACATGTCAGATGGCAGGTAAACCTAACATCTCTATTCCCCAGGCCCCATTGACTCCTATTCAGGTGCCTGCGGAACCTTTCCACAGACTCATCATAGCCTGTGTTGGTCCTTTACCCCGGACCAGTTCTGGCAACGCCTATATACTAACTATCGTGTGTCCTACCACCAGATTTCCCATAGCAGTTCCAGTAAAGAACATTGCGGCTGCTACTGTGGTGAAACAACTAATGAAGATCTTCACCCAGTATGGATTTCCAAGAGAGGTTCAAAGTGACTGTGGCACCGACTTCACCAGTGATCTCTTCAAGAAGACACTGGAGGAGTTCAAGGTCACACAGGTATTGTCCAGCCCCTATCATCCTGCTTCACAGGGTTCTCTTGAACGTAGTCATCAGACTATTAAAGGACTCCTAAAGAAATTCTGCAATGAAACCTTGAAGGACTGGGATAAACAACTTGACCTCATTTTGTGCATTTTCAGAAGTCTCCCCAATGAGTCTCTAGGAGTATCTCCTTATGAGATGCTCGACGGACGTAAGTGCCGTATTCCTCTCAAAGCTTTCAAAGACTCTCTACGTAATGCCACCTTCAGTGACCCTCAGAATGTGCCCCAGTTTCTTCAAAACTTAAAACACATTCTAGAGAGAGTCCGTAAATTTGCTAATGACAATCTATTGAAAGCTCAGGAGAGGATGAAGACTAATTTTGACCAACGCAGCAAACTAAGGAAATTTAAACCAGGAGACTTCGTGTTGGCATATTTTCCTATCCCAGGTTCTCCATTGCAAAACAAGTTTTCAGGACCTTACCGCATCAAGGAGTGCAGAAACAATCACAACTACGTTCTTGAGACTCCAGATAGGCGGCGGAAGACCCAGTTGTGCCACGTCAACCTCCTGAAGCAGTATCAAGGTACTCCCCCTGCTGTGTTGGTATCATTATCCACCTTTAAAGGTCCATACCTCCACAGTGATACCTTCCCTGCTTCTCCTCCCGAAGGCACTAACACTGAGTCAGTGCCTTCCAACTCGGAAATCCTTAATGATCTTCATACTTATTTGCTGGACAGTAATAGTGCTCCTCTCATCAGAATCTTTAAGGAACATCAGAAGTTGTTCAGCGATGATCCACAGCAGTGTAATGTGGTTGAGCACGACATCCAGCTACTCCCTGACACCCGGCCGATTCGTCAACCTTTCTACAGAATCAGCCCGAGCAAAAATGAAGTCATGCGTGCTAAGGTACAGTACCTCCTGGATCATGGGCTGGCCACTCCTTGTGAGTCCCCATGGGCCTCACTCTGCATCTTGGTGTCGAAACCGCAAGGTAAAGTGAGGTTGTGTACTGATTACCGGGAATTGAATCTTGTGACTGTCAAGGATGTTTATCCATTGCCTAGAATAGATGACATCCTTGACGCCATTGGTAATGCTCGGTATCAATCAAAGTTAGACTTACTCAAGGGATACTACCAAGTATGTTTGACAGAGCGAGATAAGGAAATATCTGCCTTTACCACTCCCTTTGGCCTTTACAGACACGAACGCCTTCCATTTGGACTATGTAATGCCCCGGCCACCTTCCAGCGAGTTGTCAACCGCGACATCCAGGGCTTAGATAACACCTACGCCTACTTGGATGACATCGTTGTGGCAACCAACACCTGGAGCGAACATCTGTTCCAGCTGCAACGATTGTTTGCCAAGCTCCTGACAGCTGGCCTCACCATCAACTTGGGCAAGTCCACCTTTGCCAAAGGTAAGGTGCGTTATCTTGGTCATGAGATAGGGAGTGGCAGCATAGCTCCGTTAACCATACATACCCAAGCCCTCCAGCATTACTCACAGCCTACCGTCAGGAAGCAGCTCCAGCACTTCCTTGGTCTTGCCTCCTACTACCGTAGGTTTGTGAAGAATTTTAGTACGGTGGCGACACCTTTGATCACTTTAACCAGCCCCAAGCAACGGTATAATTGGACCATTCAGCAGACCATTGCTTTTGAACAACTTAAATTCCTGCTCTGTTCTAATCCTATTCTCGCCTCGCCAGATATCACGAAGCCTTTCATCCTCCATGTCGACGCCAGTGGTACCGGCATCGGGGGTGTCCTGATGCAACAACGAGGCGAGGATGTTCTACCTGTTAGCTACTACAGCTACAAGTTAAAAACACACCAGAAGAATTACAGTACGATCGAAAAGGAGCTACGCTCCATCGTCCTGAACTTGCAGCACTTTGAATCATATCTGCAAGGTGCTCGGTCTACCACCATCTACTCGGACCACAATCTCCTACGCTTCCTGCAGCAAGCCCAATTCAACAATCAACGGCTTCTACGATGGGCTTTATATCTGCAGAATTTCAACCTGGAGATCTTCTACATCAAAGGTTCTGACATCATAGCAGACACCCTCTCCCGAGTTTATGAGGTAGAGGACACTCCACCTACTACTCTACCACCTGAAGATGTAACTTCACCCGTAAGTGCAGGCTTCGGGGCAGAGTTGTGACGATAATCTCTTTCAAGAGATTGAGCCTGCTCTTCTCTACATGAAGTTACATATTTTATACAAGAATAAGATGCTACCTTCAAGCTACGTCTACCAGTAGCACAAAACGTTTTGACCAGCGGCAAAACGTACCCAAGACTCACCCCTACTCCACTCCCTCCACGCCGGCTCGTCATCAACCAGCCAACTACCCTTCCCAGCCTGCCTGCTCCTGATTGGTGACTCACCGACTGCACACCTGCACACTGCACCTCAGCGCCCTCTACCTGAGTCGATGTTTGGGCTTGATCCAGCCATTGAAGTCAGAATATCCTTATGCTCTCAAGCCGTGAACAACTAACTGATATATGCTGTATCAGGTGGATGTCTCGCAGCTAGTGCCATATTCTCAGCACCTAATTATTTTTCACCTGCAACTTTACTATTATTGTAGAGTAACTTCATCCCTATTATTCATTTATGTTATATTGTTTTTGACTTGTTCTTTTGCACTGTACATTGCCAAGGGATTGTCTTTGTTTAAAATTTGTTTTCTATATTAATTAAACTTTCATTGATCATACTTTGTGTTTTGCATGTCTTCCCTTACTTTACCACAGACAAACAGGCAAGCCGTCTATCTTTTTATTTTGTAAGTGCGACTAGGCATTGACACCTGCCATTGGAGGACTGCCAAACATCTACACTCCAACACTTTCCCGTCACAATATATAAATATATATATGGCTGAAAACTCACACCACAAGAAGTGACTCGACCCCATACTCCTAGGAACAACGCAACTGGTATCTACAGGACGCCTTAATCCGCTTGACCATCACGACCGGACATAAGGAAGTGATAGCCAAAGCTATATGAACCACTGCTCCACAGGCACTCAGATGGTAATCTTGGGCATAGCATTTTATCAAATCACCCCATTCCTTGGGGCACACGTGAGGAACACAAATGCGAACAAGCCTGAATGGTTCAGGGGACTATATGCGACTGAAAACTCACACCCCAGAAGTGACTCGAACCCCTACTCCCTGGAGCAACACAACGGGTATCTACAGGATGCCTTAATCTGCTTGACCATCACGACTGGACATAAGGAAGTGATAGCCGAAGCTATATGAACCACTTCTCCGCCGGCACTCGGATGGTAATCTTGGGCATAGCATTTTATCAAATCACCTCATTCTTTGGGGCACACGTGAGGAACACAAATTGCATTGCTCCTGGGAGTATGGGTTCGAGTCATTTCTGGGGTGTGAGCTTTCAGTCGCATATAGTCCTGGGGACCATTCAGGCTTGTACGCATTTGTGTTCCTCACCTGAGCCCTAAAGAATGAGGTGATTTGATAAAATGCTATGCCCAAGATTACCATCCGAGTGCCGGCGGGGAAGTGGTTCATATAGCTTCGGCTATCACTTCCTTACGTCCGGTCGTGATGGTCAAGCGGATTAAGGCGTCCTGTAGATACCAGTTGCGTTGCTCATGGGAGTATGGGTTCGAGCCACTTCTAAGTTGTGAGTTTTCAGTCGCATATAGTCCTGGGGACCATTCAGGCTTGTTCGCATATATATATATATATATATATATATATATATATATATATATATATATATATATATGCGAACAAGCCTGAATGGTCCCCAGGACATATGCAACTGAAAACTCACACCCCAGAAGTGACTCGAACCCATACTCCCAGAAGCAACGCATCTGGTATGTACAAGACGCCTTAATCCACTTGACCATCACGACCGGACATAATGAGGTGATAGCCGAGGCTATTTGAACCACCCCACCGCCGGCACTCGGATAGTTATCTTGGGCATAGCATTTTACCAAATCACCTCATTCTTTGGGGCAACACGTGAGGAACACAAATGCGAACAAAATTTGTTCGCATTTGTGTTCCTCACGTGTTGCCCCAAAGAATGAGGTGATTTGGTAAAATGCTATGCCCAAGATAACTATCCGAGTGCCGGCGGTGGGGTGGTTCAAATAGCCTCGGCTATCACCTCATTATGTCCGGTCGTGATGGTCAAGTGGATTAAGGCGTCTTGTACATACCAGATGCGTTGCTTCTGGGAGTATGGGTTCGAGTCACTTCTGGGGTGTGAGTTTTCAGTTATATATATATATATATATATATATATATTGTTGTTGTTATATATATATATATTGTTGTTATATATATATATTGTGACGGTAACGCGTTGGTGTTTGGCTGTTTCAAAAGCTAGGGGTATGGCCTCGCCACATAAAGAAACAAAAAGAGAAAATCTGGAACTTTCGTCTGTGGTAAGGTAATGGGAAGACACACAAAACACAAGTAAATTTAACAATGAAATTTTAATTACGTTAGAAAAGCAAAACATGAATAAAATGGACATAAAAATTGTAACATAAATCAATCAAACAAAATAATAAGAATAATCTCTGGCAAATGAAAAGTTACGTTAATACAAGTGAATAATAGACAAGTGAATATAGTGCAGGAATATTGGCTTCAAGCTGCCACCTCCCTTAGTACACGTAAGCCAGGGCTTAGTCTACCAATGAGACATGTTAACTTCTGGATAGCACGGGATATTCTGAGGACTGTAGGTCGTGGTGGCTCAGACATCAACTAGTGTGGCGGGTGGAGGGAGCAGGTGCGACGGGCACCAGCCAATCAGCGAAGGGCAGGCGATGGACAAGTAGTTTGCTGGTTTGAGTGGCGGAGGTGGAGCAGGTGTTCCCGGTGCTGAATACGTTTGCTCTCTGGGCAAACCTTGGTGTTGTACTTGTTGGATATATCTTCTATATTAGTTGTTATTGTTGTTAGGGACGTACTTAGGAGGGAAGAGCAGGCTCAATCTCTCTTGAAGGAGATTATCGTCACAATATATATATATATATATATATATATATATATATATATATATATATATATATATATATATATATATATATATATATATATATATATATATATATATATATATATATATATATATATATGTCATACCTAGTAGTCAGAATGCACTACTCAGCCTACTATGCAAGGCCCGATTTGCCTAATAAGCCAAGTTTTCATTAATTAATTGTTTTTCGACTACCTAACCTACCTAACCTAACCTAACCTAACTTTTTCGGCTACCTAACCTAACCTAACCTGTAAAGATAGGTTAGGTTAGGTAGGGTTGGATAGATTCCGTAATATATCTACGGTAATTTTAACTCCAATAAAAAAAATTGACCTCATACGTAATGAAATGGGTAGCTTTATCATTTCATAAGAAAAAAATTAGAGAAAATATATTAATTCAGGAAAACTTGGCTTATTAGGCAAATCGGGCCTTGCATAGCAGGCCGAGTACGACGTTCTGGCTACTAGGTACGACATAAATATATATATAGATATATATATATATATATATATGTCGTACCTAGTAGCCAGAACGCAGATATTGAAAGTCTTATTTCATTTCAACTTCTAGTGTCTAATAAAAATTTATCTGATTTGAGTACTGTGAAAGAAGTACTGTATATAAAGAAAATGGATAGATATAAAGATGTGTTTTCATAAAACAGTACTAGTATTTTACCAGACTTAGCCATGATGAGTGTAAATGCTCCTAGTGCTGCATTGCAAGTTTCTTTAGGACACTATACAGCTGCTATAAGCGATGGCTTTCGTAAAGTTAGTCCGCATAGAATGGTTGAAAGTACGATATTTTCAAGACAGACGCAAGATATTTTACCTGTGAATTCAAGTATTACCAATAAATTTAAAGATTCTTATATTGAATTCCGTATCCCGGAGTTAAGGGACAATTTATTGATCTTTCGAGCCTGACGCTAGAACTGATGATTGAATTAACGGCACCCGACGGAATTACGGCTTTAGCAGTTATTAAAAATGTGTCAATAATTAACGGCTTGTCCCAGACGATGATTAAGGCTGTAACTGTATATTTAAATGAGCAGGAGGTGGAAGCTAATTCACTTTTTTCATATTTAGCCTATGTAAAGCTAATGACCACGCTTACTGAATGTAATGCTGAATGATTTAAAGAATTAACTTATTTTTATAATGATGTTTTTCCTGAAATATATGATGCAGAATATTTTAAGAATGCCTCAAGAGGACCTTAAATCTAGATTTGCAAAGTTAAAAACTGAGGGAGTAAACTGTTGCTTTAAACTGTTATTGGAAAACACAACTTTGAGAGAATATCTTTTGGATGGAGTTGATATTCGTTTCCGATTAGAACTCAACAGCGATCCGTGGGTTATAAATAGTAACGTCGACGAGAGAGATACCCCCATGGATACAAATTTAACATTAAACTAGCTACAATGTGGATTGATCGGATAACTCCGTTTGCATCTGGATTGGAGGCTATTAATAGAGCACTAGTAGAACAAATACACCAGATACTTATACGTTTGATAAAACACTCCACAAGACGTTTATTCTATGGAATAGACAACAGAGCTTAAGTATTGACCAACCTTGGGAGAGCATTATCTCCGATAAATTCATTATTGTGATGAAGGATTTTGAAGCAATACCTGGAGCATATACACTTAATCCGCTTTATTTCCATCACTGCGAATTATCTAATGTATGTATAACACGTGATGGGACGAATTTATTAAATATAACTTGCAAATTCCCGAATAAATGTTCGAAACTATGCTATGAGACACAAAGTACAGTAGGCTTTAACGCTTGTAATACCGTGACATATAATTCATTTATAAAAGGACGAACGTTGCTGGCATTTAGACTAACGCCTGAGGAACTGAGAGACACCCTGCCTATAGAGACGTCGGGCAACTTGAGAATTACTTAGAATTTGCTGTTCCGATGAAACCGAATAAAGTTATTATCTTATTTGGAAATACGACAGGAGTCTTGAGAATTTATTTTGATCGGCAAGTCATGTGCGATACTAGAGCATGAACTGCAAACAATTTAATACCGCATTGAAAGATATGACGGGTAATAAAGCTGAATATATAGGTTGCTATTTAGCGACGGATATATATAGAATAATGAAGCGAATAGGTGATGACCCGATTATGTTTATAATAAACACATTAGGAAGAGACTCTAAGGAAGTAATGGGACACTGGATAGCAGTATACAAATCTAAAAGGAAAATAGTTATATTAGTTTATTATGGAATAAATGTGTATTCGCCCTACATTTTGGAGTTTTTAAATTATTATAAAGACTGCGATGTATATACGTTTACAGAACGAGTCCAGAGTCTAAATACATACGGATGCGGGCTATATGCGATGTTTTTCCTGTTATCATCACTCAAGCAAGGATCTAAACGACGCATTAAAGCTATTTGAAACTAGTTTTACTTATGGATCTAATATGCAGAATGATAGGAACGTAATGAGGCTATCGTACGCTTTATTTAAAAATATGCCGAGCTGCTATGAAACGCTTTGTTACGATAAGAGCGATAGTTGTCGGAAAATGTGCTCGGAGATGACGGACTGAATAAGGCTACACAGGAATTAACTATCTTACAATGGTTTGTACTCTTTGTTTTGAGCTTTTTGTGGGTTTGATGAATATTGAACAAGTGTAAACACTGTCGAAACTGTCATCTTTTATTTTACAGAGATGAGGACTGAACAAGACGGCTATTATACAAGTGGATTGAAAAGCGAGCTTCTGTTAGCTTCAGGATAAACGACATGTTTATTGTAAATCGTGTTAACTAAAATTAGATGAATAAATAAAAATATAAATAAATAAATACGTTTTTTAATGCCTATTGAATATATAAATTATTATGGTGGTGAACGCTGGTAATGACTGACGGACTGCTGGCAGGTAGCCTATGTCAAGTGTTGAGAGCCTCGGGCAGGTAGCCTGGGGCAAATTAGCGGCTTAAGTATTGAAGGTCATATTGAGAAGTCTCAGATGTTCTGATCTTGAGTAAAAACAGAGATCTGATGACTCGTTTTAATGCAAAGGTTGTCTAAACATTCCGATGTCTAAAATGCTATCTTGAGGTTATCTTGAGATGATTTCGGGGCTTTTTAGTGTCCCCGCGGCCCGGTCCTCGACCAGGCTTCCACCCCCAGGAAGCACCCCTTGACAGCTGACTAACTCCCAGGTACCTATTTTACTGCTAGGTAACAGGGGCATAGGGTGAAAGAAACTCTGCCCATTGTTTCTCGCCGGCGCCTGGGATCGAACCCAGGACCACAGGATCACAAGTCCCGCGTGCTGTCCGCTCGGCCGACCGGCTCCCTACATGAAGAACTGTAAGAAAATATGAACGAATAAAGAACGAAAAAGGTAAGGTTGAAACAGGTAGTGGGTGTAAGGTAACAGGTAGATAGGGGGTAAGGGGAGGTGCTGACCTAATATTATGGTGACAGGAAGATAAGATTACGGCAGTAATCTTATCTACCTCAGTAATCATGTTTATCTCACCTGTTTGGTGAAGTAGACTTGGCGGCTGCGTCTGGTAGGGGTAGGGTAAGGGGGGGGGTGCGAGGTAAGGTGGCCCAGGGGGGTGTGGGAGGGGTATGCCGGATAATTACTGGTGTCTGATGTAGCAGGGTAAATTTTTTATTATATAGAAATATACTCGTTTGTAAGTAAGATTTTACTTAAAAGTATACAGTATAAAATATCTGTTAAAGGCTGTAGAGTATATTCTTGGTAAGATGGGAGCGGACTTTGCCCTAACTTTTATAAGAAACTTCTAAGATATCGGAAATTATTTTCCCCATAAGAAACCTTTAACTCCAAATCGGCCCCTTTCGCCTCGACTTTTCCTGGTAAGAAACCTTTAAGACGTTAGAGAACCCTTAATTTCGCCTCGAATTTTCTCCATAATAAACCTTTAAGACCTTAGCGGACACTCCCCTACCCCCTTAAAAAAGGACCCACTGTGCTGTCATCCCTACTACTCGCCTAGCATTTTGGACATAACTACAAGACACTTCACTTCTTTCAAACACGGCCAGGCGATCACCATCAACACACGGCGAAAAGTCATCCTGTCGCCTGTGGACACCCATGTACAGGCACGAAACCAAAACAAGAAACCGAAAAACAAGAAAAGTAGAACCCCGGAGTGTCCCATGAGATAGTGATGCAGTAGTGATCTATAAAACAGGATTTCTGGATCCTGCTGGGCAATCTGTCCTCCCCCCCCCCCTGGTGCTTTGTGTGGTGTGATGATTCTGTTACAACACACCTCTCTAAACATCATGGCCCGGCTGCTGGGTCAAGCCCTGGTTCGACTCTGCGATAACGAAGCTTCCTCTCCAGACTATACGTCTCACTTCCCACTATACGACTTTACCTGTAAGTTGATCAATCGATCTGTCTTCACGACTGTAACCGTCCTTACATTGTCTACACCACTGTAACCATCCTCACATTGTCTTCACCACTGTAACCATCCTCACACTGTCTTCACTACTGTAACCATCCTCACATTATCTTCACCACTGTAACCATCCTCGCACTGTCTTCACTACTGTAACCATCCTCGCACTGTCTTCACTACTGTAACCGTCCTCACATTGTGTTCACCACTGTAACCATCCTCACACTGTCTTCATCACTGTAACCATCTTCACACTGTCTTCACCACTGTAACCATCTTCACCACTGTAACCATCTTCACCACTGTAACCATCTTCACCACTGTAACCATCTTCACCACTGTAACCATCTTCACCACTGTAACCATCTTCACACTGTCTTCACCACTGTAACCATCTTCACACTGTCTTCACCACTGTAACCATCTTCACACTGTCTTCACCACTGTAACCATCTTCACCACTGTCTTCATCACTGTAACCATCTTCACCACTGTAACCATCTTCACACTGTCTTCACCACTGTAACCATCTTCACCACTGTAACCATCTTCATCACTGTAACCATCTTCACACTGTCTTCATCACTGTAACCATCTTCACCACTGTAACCATCTTCACACTGTCTTCACCACTGTAACCATCTTCACACTGTCTTCATCACTGTAACCATCTTCACCACTGTAACCATCTTCACACTGTCTTCACCACTGTAACCATCTTCACACTTTCTTCACCACTGTAACCATCTTCACACTGTCTTCACCACTGTAACCATCTTCACCACTGTAACCATCTTCACACTGTAACCATCTTCACCACTGTAACCATCTTCACACTGTCTTCATCACTGTAACCATCTTCACACTGTCTTCACCACTGTAACCATCTTCACACTGTCTTCACCACTGTAACCATCTTCACACTGTCTTCACCACTGTAACCATCTTCACCACTGTAACCATCTTCACACTGTCTTCACCACTGTAACCATCTTCACCACTGTAACCATCTTCACACTGTCTTCACCACTGTAACCATCTTCACCACTGTAACCATCTTCACCACTGTAACCATCTTCACCACTGTAACCATCTTCACCACTGTAACCATCTTCACCACTGTAACCATCTTCACCACTGTAACCATCTTCATCACTGTAACCATCTTCACACTGTCTTCACCACAGTAACCATCTTCACACTGTCTTCACCACTGTAACCATCTTCACCACTGTAACCATCTTCACACAGTCTTCACCACTGTAACCATCTTCACACTGTCTTCACCACTGTAACCATCTTCACACTGTCTTCACCACTGTAACCATCTTCACACTGTCTTCACCACTGTAACCATCTTCACCACTGTAACCATCTTCACCACTGTAACCATCTTCACCACTGTAACCATCTTCACCACTGTAACCATCTTCACCACTGTAACCATCTTCACCACTGTAACCATCTTCACCACTGTAACCATCTTCACACAGTCTTCACCACTGTAACCATCTTCACACTGTCTTCACCACTGTAACTATCTTCATCACTGTAACACATTAGACAATGATAGCCCGTACCCGTTATGACTATAATAAATTTTTCCACAAGGCTCATAACAGATTAAATTAAATATTTCTCGAGCAGTGCTTCGTATATTTCCTGCTCTGGTAGCTTATTCTCCAACTGATGTCGCTAATTATATTAAGATTTCTAAAGAACAAAAATAATTTGACGTTACTTTCTAAAACCTTAACAATACACACAACAATTTTTAATGATAATAACGACACATATTTCAGAAAATGCAATTTGTGATTACATAGTGAGGAAATATTGTGAATCAGCCCCTTAGAGACGGGCACACCTTAAACGAGCAAACCTGAGAATGTGTAGTCGGACGGAGACTAATTTAATTACACCTTTCACGGACCTGCAACATCCGTCAATAATTCTGTTGTGAATAATAACAATTTCAATAAGGATATGTAAGAACAATTGACCATGCAGCGTTCAAGTGAAAAAGACCCTAGTGTGTTAGCACCAATGAGTTGGAGTTCTCTTGCAGGATTTCTGGCAGCGGGAAGCCAATATCACTGAGCAGATTTAGAGCTTCAATTAACGAGGCCGACAAGGCCAGCGACGGCAATAACGTAGAGCTGCCAACGCTGGGTAATGAAAGCTTGCTGGTAGAGGTGTGACCCTCAAGGGGATTCATTTTAGTCCATTTTGTCGGTTGAGTTAAAGGAAAATACCTTTACAAATTCTTCATACAAATGGTTATACAAGTAAAATATTTAAGATATCTATAATAACATTTATATGTTTTGAAATTTACTCAATTTTCTCTGGTTTAAGATGTGTTGCTATATTTCTTATCCTGACAATTTACCATTCTCAATACAATCTTCGAGGTACAGTTAACAAACCCGGTGTTGCTAGGGTGACGGAGTCTTCATTTCCTCTACACACTGTCATCATCACTATAACCACCTTCACAACACACTGTCGTCATCACTGTAATCATCTTCACAACACAGTCATCACTGCAACCATTTTCACAACACTCTGTCGTCATCACTGTAACCACCTTCCGAACACACTGTCGTCATCACTGTAACGATCTTCACAACACATCGTTGACATCACTGTAACCATCTTCACAACACCGTTGTCATCACTATAACCATCTTAACAACACACTGTCGTCATCACTGTAACCATTTTCACAACACGCCGTTGTCATCACTGAAACCATCTTCACAACACACCGTTGTCATCACTATAACCCCCATCACAACACCCTGATGTGAAGGTGTAGTGAGATGGCCGCAGGTTGCTGCACCAACGCCTCCAGTATAGCATTCATACTGCACACAATATTATTATACTAAAACATATGAACATCATAACCCAAGCAATAAATGCGACACTTACTGTAAAAAGGTGAAAACATTGTAGTTACCCCTGGCCATGTCTCCGTCGTTTCATAGGCTTCCACACACTGGTACCTAGGAAGTCTTTGAATTAATGGATGGCACTAACTAACATTTTACAAAGATTTACAAAGTTATCTGTGTATCCGCCAGGACAGACGACCCATTCTTTTGTTACAGCCCATGGAGTTTCAACTCCCAAAAATAGTTAGAGTAAAACTAGTTGTTGTTGCACTTATATATATCTATATACATACATATATATATATATATATATATATATATATATATATATATATATATATATATATATATATATATATATATATATATATATATATATATGTATATAGATATATATAAGTGCAACAACAACTAGTTTTACTCTAACTATTTTTGGGAGTTAAAACTCCATTGCAAACGTCAAGCCGCCTGCTATCGCTGTATCTATCGATGATTTCTGTGTTGTTTACTAGGATTTCTCTGGCGATGGTTTGGTTGTGGGAAGAGATTATATGTTCCTTAATGGAGCCCTGTTGCTTATGCATCGTTAAACGCCTAGAAAGAGATGTTGTTGTCTTGCCTATATACTGGGTTTTTTGGAGCTTACAGTCCCCAAGAGGGCATTTGAAGGCATAGACGACGTTGGTCTCTTTTAAAGCGTTCTGTTTTGTGTCTGGAGAGTTTCTCATGAGTAGGCTGGCCGTTTTTCTGGTTTTATAGTAAATCGTCAGTTGTATCCTCTGATTTTTGTCTGTAGGGATAACGTTTCTATTAACAATATCTTTCAGGACCCTTTCTTCCGTTTTATGAGCTGTGGAAAAGAAGTTCCTGTAAAATAGTCTAATAGGTGGTATAGGTGTTGTGTTGGTTGTCTCTTCAGAGGTTGCATGGCGTTTCACTTTCCTTCTTATGATGTCTTCGACGAAACCATTGGAGAAGCCGTTGTTGACTAGGACCTGCCTTACCCTACAGAGTTCTTCGTCGACTTGCTTCCATTCTGAGCTGTGGCTGAGAGAAGGACATATATATATTTATATATATATATATATATATATATATATATATATATATATATATATATATATATATATATATATATATATATATATATATATATATATATATATATATATATATATATATATATATATATATATATATATATATATATATATATATATATAAATATAAATATATATATATATATATATATATATATATATATATATATATATATATATATATATATATATATATATATATATATATATATATATATATATATATGTCGTACCTAGTAGCCAGAACTCACTTATCACCCTACTATGCAAGGCCCGATTTGCCTAATAAGCCAAGTTTTCCCGAATTATTATATTTTCTCTAATTTTTTTCTTATGAAATGATAAAGCTACCCATTTCATTATGTATGAGGTCAATTGTTTTTTATTGGAGATAAAATTAAGAGAAGAGAAATCTCTTCCCACAACCAAACCATCGCCAGAGAAATCCTAGTAAACAACACAGAAATCATCGATAGATACAGCGATAGCAGGCGGCTTGACGTTTGCGAGGCACTACACATCAAGAAGTCAACACCAACAATCAACAGCCAATTATTGCACAACTATATTCTACCCACCTCAAGACTCCGCTCCAATATAGAAGCATCAAGAAATATGGACCAATAGGCTTTCTACAAACACTTCTATTCAATATCCATTGTTTCGTGTTCTGTCTTGTGTTGATGAAATTAATACCCTATTAATACTCTTGTTCTGTCTTGTGTTGATGAAATTAATACCCTATTAATACCATATCTTGTTCTGTCTTGTGTTAATGCCACATCACCCCTTCCACCTCACTCAAATGTAGATATAAAATCGGAGATGCGTAAGTTCTATTCAGTTGTGTATTTGTGAACTAAAGACTTTGAAAATGTAATAAGTTTTACGAAACGCGCTCGTGTCGCGTCATACTAGAAATAAAAATGAATTTTGGAGAATTGATTTTTGATTTACCTCCAACAGTGAAATGAAATGTACGAAAGATTGAGAAAATTCGTGTTAGAATTATTAATCTTACTTTTTCGGTCATATTTAATAATATATATATATATATATATATATATATATATATATATATATATATATATATATATATATATATATATATATATATATATATATATATATATATATATATATTGTGACGGTAACGCGTTGGTGTTCGGCTGTTCTAAGCTAGGGGTATGGCCTCGTCACATAGAATAAAAAAAAAAATAGAAAATCTGGAACTTCGTCTGTGGTAAGGTAAGGACAAGACACACAAAACACAAGTAAATTTTAACAATGAAATTTTAATTACGTTAAATAAACAAAACATGAATAAAATGGACATACAAATTCATATAATAAAATCAATCAATCAAAATAATAAGAATAATTAAATGGCAAAATGAAAAGTTACGTTAAGACAAGTGAGCAATAACAAGCTGTGCAATATATAATAAAATGAGAGGTGCAGGAATATTGGCTTTAAGCTATCACCTCTCTTAGTACACGTAAGCCAAGCGCTTAGTCTACCAGGAAGAAGTGTTAACCGTATGAAAGCACTGAATATTCTGAGGACTGAGGTCGTGGCGGCCCCAGACATCAAGTAGTATGGGGGGGTGGAGTGCAGTTGCAGCCAGACCGGCGGCCAATCAGCGAGTAGCCGGCAACAAGACAGGTAGTTTGGCGGTTTGAGGCTGAGCAGGTGTCCCTGGCTGCATACGTTTTGCGCTCTGGCAAACCTTGGAGATGTTGTTGTCGTTGTTGGACATTTCTTCCATAGTAGTTTTATATAGATGTATCGACGTATTTTTGGAGGGAAGAGCAGGCTCAATCTCTTGAAGGAGATTATCGTCACAATATATATATATATATATATATATATATATATATATATATATATATATATATATATAACTGAAAACTCACACCCCAGAAGTGACTCGAACCCATACTCCCAGGAGCAAACGCAACTGGTATGTACAAGACGCCTTAATCCACTTGACCATCACGACCGGACATAATGAGGTGATAGCCGAGGCTATTTGAACCACCCCACCGCCGGCACTCGGATAGTAATCTTGGGCATAGCATTTTACCAAATCACCTCATTCTTTGGGGCACACGTGAGGAACACAAATGCGAACAAGCCTGAATGGTCCCCAGGACAATATGCAACTGAAAACTCACACCCCAGAAGTGACTCGAACCCATACTCCCAGGAGCAAACGCAACTGGTATGTACAAGACGCCTTAATCCACTTGACCATCACGACCGGACATAATGAGGTGATAGCCGAGGCTATTTGAACCACCCCACCGCCGGCACTCGGATAGTAATCTTGGGCATAGCATTTTACCAAATCACCTCATTCTTTGGTCTTCTTCGTGGTCTTCCTCATTCTTCGTGATGGTCAAGTGGATTAAGGCGTCTTGTACATACCAGTTGCGTTTGCTCCTGGGAGTATGGGTTCGAGTCACTTCTGGGGTGTGAGTTTTCAGTTGCATATTGTCCTGGGGACCATTCAGGCTTGTTCGCATTTGTGTTCCTCACGTGTGCCCCAAAGAATGAGGTGATTTGGTAAAATGCTATGCCCAAGATTACTATCCGAGTGCCGGCGGTGGGGTGGTTCAAATAGCCTCGGCTATCACCTCATTATGTCCGGTCGTGATGGTCAAGTGGATTAAGGCGTCTTGTACATACCAGTTGCGTTTGCTCCTGGGAGTATGGGTTCGAGTCACTTCTGGGGTGTGAGTTTTCAGTTGCATATTGTCCTGGGGACCATTCAGGCTTGTTCGCATTTGTGTTCCTCACGTGTGCCCCAAAGAATGAGGTGATTTGGTAAAATGCTATGCCCAAGATTACTATCCGAGTGCCGGCGGTGGGGTGGTTCAAATAGCCTCGGCTATCACCTCATTATGTCCGGTCGTGATGGTCAAGTGGATTAAGGCGTCTTGTACATACCAGTTGCGTTTGCTCCTGGGAGTATGGGTTTGAGTCACTTCTGGGGTGTGAGTTTTCAGTTGCATATTGTCCTGGGGACCATTCAGGCTTGTTCGCATATATATATATATATATATATATATATATATATATATATATATATATATATATATATATATATATATATATATATATATATATATATATATATATATATTAGTATATTTTGGTAGCAGTCTTTCCTGTAGACATATATTATTAAATATGACCGAAAAAGTAAGATTAATAATTCTAACACGAATTTTCTCAATCTTTCGTACATTTCGTTTCACTGCTGGAGGTAAATCAAAAATCAATTCTCCAAAATTCATTTTTATTTCTAGTCTGACGCGACACGAGCGCGTTTCGTAAAACTTATTACGTTTTCAAGGACTTTAGTTCACAAATACATAACTGAATAGAACTTACGCATCTCCGATTTTATATCTACATTTGAGTGAGGTGGAAGGGGTGATGTGGCATTAACACAAGACAGAACAAGATGTGGTATTAATAGGGTATTAATTTCATCAACACAAGACAGAACAAGAGTATTAATAGGGTATTAATTTCATCAACACAAGCCAGAACATGAAACAATGGGTATTGAATAGAAGTGATTGCAGAAAGCCTATTGGTCCATATTTCTTGATGCTTCTATTTTGGAGCGGAGTCTTGAGGTGGGTAGAATATAGTTGTGCATTAATTGGCAGTTGATTGCTGGTGTGGACTTCTTGATGTGTAATGCCTCACAAACGTCAAGCCGCCTGCTATCGCTGTATCTATCGATGATTTCTGTGTTGTTTACTAGGATTTCTCTGGCGATGGTTTGGTTGTGGGAAGAGATTATATGTTCCTTAATGGAGCCCTGTTGCTTATGCATCGTTAAACGCCTAGAAAGAGATGTTGTTGTCTTGCCTATATACTGGGTTTTTTGGAGCTTACAGTCCCCAAGAGGGCATTTGAAGGCATAGACGACGTTAGTCTCTTTTAAAGCGTTCTGTTGTGTGTCTGGAGAGTTTCTCATGAGTAGGCTGGCCGTTTTTCTGGTTTTATAGTAAATCGTCAGTTGTATCCTCTGATTTTTGTCTGTAGGGATAACGTTTCTATTAACAATATCTTTCAGGACCCTTTCCTCCGTTTTATGAGCTGTGGAAAAGAAATTCCTGTAAAATAGTCTAACAGGGGGTATAGGTGTTGTGTTGGTTGTCTCTTCAGAGGTTGCATGGCGTTTCACTTTCCTTCTTATGATGTCTTCGACGAAACCATTGGAGAAGCCGTTGTTGACTAGGACCTGCCTTACCCTACAGAGTTCTTCGTCGACTTGCTTCCATTCTGAGCTATGGCTGAGAGCACGGTCGACATATGCGTTAACAACACTCCTTTTGTACCTATCTGGGCAGTCGCTTTTGGCATTTATGCACATTCCTATGTTCGTTTCCTTAGTGTAGACTGCAGTGTGGAAACCTCCGCTCTTTTCCATGACTGTTACATCTAGAAAGGGCAGCTTCCCATCCTTTTCCATCTCGTAAGTGAAACGCAGCACGGAACTCCGGTCAAATGCCTCCTTCAACTCTTGCAGATGTCTGAAATCAAGTACCTGTGTTAAAATGTCGTCAACATACCTGCAGTATACGGTCGATTTCATGTTCATGTCGGCTAAAACTTTTTGCTCGATGGTACCCATGTAGATGTTTGCAAACAGGACACCTAGGGGAGAACCCATGGCGACCCCATCTACTTGCTTATACATGTGCCCATCCGGGCTCAAGAAGGGTGCCTCTTTAGTACAAGCTTGGAGTAGTGTCCTTAGGATATTTTCTGGTATGTCAAGAGGAGTACAGGCTGGATCACGATACACTCTGTCGGCTATCATCCCGATTGTCTCGTCCACTGGTACGTTAGTGAACAGCGATTCCACGTCCAACGAGGCTCTTATTCCTGTGGCCCGTGTGCCCCGCAGTAAGTCAACAAATTCCTTTGGCGACTTCAGGCTGAAGGCGCAAGGTACATAAGGAGTCAGCAGGCCGTTGAGTCGCTTCGCTAGTCTGTACGTGGGTGTGGGTATCTAGCTAATGATTGGCCGAAGTGGGTTTCCAGGCTTGTGTGTCTTGACATTTCCATACGCATATCCAGGTTTATATTCCCCGCTTTATATTTTGTTTATATTTATATGGGGAATATAAACCTGGATATGCGTATGGAAATGTCAAGACACACAAGCCTGGAAACCCACTTCGGCTAATCATTAGCCAGATACCCACACCCACGTACAGACCAGTTGTGTTGCTCCTGGCAGTATGGGTTCGAGTCACTTCTGGGGTGTGAGTTTTCAGTTGTATATAGTCCTGGGGACCATTCAGGCTTGTTTGCATTTGTGTTCCTCACGTGTGCCCCAAAGAATGAGGTGATTTGATAAAATGCTATGCCCAAGATTACCATCCGAGTGCCGGCGGGAAAGTGGTTCAAATAGCTTCGGCTATCACTTCCTTATGTCCGGTCGTGATGGTCAAGCGGATTAAGGCGTCCCTGTACATACCAGTTGCGTTGCTCCTGGCAGTATGGGTTCGAGTCACTTCTGGGGTGTGAGTTTTCAGTTGTATATAGTCCTGGGGACCATTCAGGCTTGTTTGCATTTATGTTCCTCACGTGTGCCCCAAAGAATGAGGTGATTTGATAAAATGCTATGCCCAAGATTACCATCCGAGTGCCGGCGGGAAAGTGGTTCAAATAGCTTCGGCTATCACTTCCTTATGTCCGGTCGTGATGGTGAAGCGGATTAAGGCGTCCCTGTACATACCAGTTGCGTTGCTCCTGGCAGTATGGGTTCGAGTCACTTCTGGGGTGTGAGTTTTCAGTTGTATATAGTCCTGGGGACCATTCAGGCTTGTTTGCATTTGTGTTCCTCACGTGTGCCCCAAAGAATGAGGTGATTTGATAAAATGCTATGCCCAAGATTACTATCCGAGTGCCGGCGGGGAAGTGGTTCAAATAGCTTCGGCTATCACTTCCTTATGTCCGGTCCTGATGGTCAAGCGGATTAAGGCGTCCCTGTACATACTAGTTGCGTTGCTCCTGGCAGTATGGGTTCGAGTCACTTCTGGGGTGTGAGTTTTCAGTTGTATATAGTCCTGGGAACCATTCAGGCTTGTTTGCATATATATATATATATATATATATATATATATATATATATATATATATATATATATATTGGTGTATACTGGCAGCAGGTTTTCTTTCAAACATGTTTCATTGAATATGACCGCATATTCTGTATTTATTATTATCTGGTTTAGGGCTTCTATCCCTCTAACTATTTTCTTAGCATCAGGGCTTAATTGAAATAGGAGTTCTCCAAAACTCATTTTCGTACTTTTAAGGTGAAGAAAAGAAGTGATTTACTATAGAGTGTATTACCCTTATTTATATAATTTGCACAACGTTTCGAACCTCCATGGTTCATTCTCAAGTGAACAGATCTTACAATACTAGTTGATTTTATACCCGCATTGGGTCAGGTGATAATACAATAAAGGTGAAAACATGGGGGATACATAAGGGATAAATGTGAGGTGAAACATAGAGGCTGCAGAAGGCTTATTGGCCCATACGAGGCAGCTCCTATCTAAACACAAAGATTAATCCAGTGTAATTGGCCTATTATGTTGGACATTGTCTTCTGTGTTGACATCGATATGTTCTTGTCTTGTCCTTACTCTCATGGTGGGTAGAGTAAATAGTTCCGTGATTTGGGTGTTCATTGTAGGTCGCTCTATTCTTATGTGAATTGCCTCAAGAATTTGTAATCTTCTTGCAAGAAGATTACAAATCGAAGAGGCAGGCGAACTCACAGATGTTAACAACTACAGACCTATATCAATCCTGCCAAACTTGTCAAAAATTTTTGAAAAACTAATCTATAAGCAGCTTTACTCATATCTAGCCAAACTCAATATACTTAGCCCTTGCCAATATGGCTTCAGGCCCAAAAAAAGCACTAACGATGCACTTATTAGTATGCTTAACTCGATTCATACAGCTCTTGATAAAAATGAGTTCCCTGTTGGGTTATTTGTGGACCTGCTTAAAGCTTTCGATACTGTCAACCACCAAAACCTTCTTCTTAAATTACATCATTATGGTGTCAGAGGACACTCCCTACAATACCTCAAATCCTACCTTACTGACAGGCTCCAATGTGTTTCTGTGAATAATACAATTTCTCCCACCCTACCCATCAACATTGGTGTTCCCCAGGGCAGCATACTTGGCCCTCTCCTCTTTCTCATCTACATTAATGACCTTCCAAATGCCTCCCAACACCTCAAACCAATCCTATTTGCTGACGACACAACCTTCATTTACTCCAGTCCTGATCCCCTTGCTCTAAATGCCACAGTAAATACTGAGCTAAATAAAGTCCATCTGTGGCTAACTGCCAACAAACTCACCCTTAACATTGACAAAACTTTCTATATTCTGTTTGGCAATAAATCCTCTAATCAAATAAATCTCAAAATAAACAATACCCAAATTTGTAACAAATTAGATGGCAAATTCCTTGGCATTTTCATTGACCACAAGCTGAATTTCCAGGGACACATTCTAAACATATCAAAAAAAGTTTCAAAAACTGTGGGCATTCTTTCTAAGATCAGATATTATGTACCACGCCCTGCCCTGGTGACTCTCTATTACTCCCTTATCTATCCATATCTCAACTATGGTATTTGTGCTTGGGGCTCTTCTACCCAAAATCACTTACGTCCTCTAATTACTCAACACAAAGCTGCTATTAGGACAATATCCAATTCTGGCCCAAGACATCACTCGGTACCCCTATTCAAATCCCTGAATATGTTAGACATTAAGTCACTGCACATTCTCTCATGTGTACTATACATATACAAAACGCTAAATTGTAATGCCAATCCTGATCTCAAAAGCTTCATAGAAGGTTGTAACAGAACCCATGAGCACCACACCAGAAATAAATACAGTTTTGATATTCCTAGAGTACGACTTAATCAAACCAGAAATGCTCTACAAATCAAGGGGCCCAGGATGTGGAATGACCTTCCCAACCATGTTAAAGACAGTACCTCTCTCAACCAGTTTAAGTTAAAAACGAAGCTATACCTAATAAATTCCCTGTAACCTACCTTACCTCTCTATTGTCAACCCATGTATGTTTTTTTGCTTTTTTTTTGTTTTACAAATCAACGCTGTTTTAATGTAATTTTCTGTAATAATTTGTAATTGTATTTGTGCTGTTTTTTTCAACAATGTTCCCCCCTCTTTTACCTCTATTTTTATTTGTACTCAACGCATTTTTTTCTTTTTACCCATTAGTTTTAAGCTTTAGTCAGTAGTGTTTTTTCCTGCCCGAAACGCTTTGCGTAATATTGGCTTTAGGCATTGTATGTACTAGCTCTTATCTATAAAGCCAACAAACTTTGTAAAATCTCTTTATGTATGTACCTTTGCCTAAATAAAAATTATTATTATTATTATTATTATTATTATTATAACTAGGTTGTCCCCCCTTGGGTATTTATCGGTATTTATTTATTTATTTGTCCCCCATTTATCGCCCTCAGGACCGAGGAAGCAAGTGATTTGTCCCTCCTTGGAGGGACGGTGAGGCATACATTGCCAAACAGAAGGACATTATGCCACGCTTGAATGTTTTCCGGTGCATCATTGACCCTTTTCAGAAGATTACAAAGTTTGGCTGCTGCATTTGGGCGGGCTGCTTTTGGGATGTGTGGTAATGTTCTAGCAGACGTCGCTATGATCGCTTGGGTAAGGTTCTCAGATGAGATTAGGTTAATGGGAGTCTCTTCCCTAACTGTTAATGGCAGCTGGCCATTGCTTCCCTTCGGAAGCTGGTGGGAACCACTGCATCTTTCCTCGTTGAAGGTGTGAAAGCGGATGACACCACCGTTGGAGTTTATGGCGGTGTTTTTGTTGCATACTCGGCAAAAACCTCTTTTAGGAGCAGTTGTTGGCACCTCAAGGCTTGTGGAGTCCTGCCCGACCGCTGGGACCCCTTCCATTTCAACTCGGTTGGGAGAATTAAACTGTGCATTATTCTATAGAGGGGGGGCAAACACACTGGGTCATGGCCAAGCAACTGCCAGCAACTGGGTGTGGAGCCAGCAACTTGGTGGAGCCAGCAACTGGGTGTGGAGCCAGCAACTGGGTGTGGAGCCAGCAACTGGGTGTGGAGCCAGCAACTGGGTGTGGAGCCAACAACTGGGTGTGGAGCCAGCAACTGGGTGTGGAGCCAGCAACTGGGTGTGGAGCCAACAACTGGGTGTGGAGCCAGCAACTGGGTGTGGAGCCAGCAACTGGGTGTGGAGCCAGCAACTGGGTGTGGAGCCAGCAACTGGGTGTGGAGCCAACAACTGGGTGTGGAGCCAGCAACTGGGTTTAGAGCCAGCAACTGGGTGTGGAGGAATCAACTGGGTGTGGAGGCCGCAGCTGGGTGTGGAGGCATCAACTGGGTGTAGAGGCCGCGGCTGGGTGTGGAGGCATCAACTGGGTGTGGAGGCATCAGCTGGGTGTGGAGGCCGCGGCTGGGTGTGGAGGCATCAGCTGGGTGTGGAGGCCGCGGCTGGGTGTGGAGGCCGCGGCTGGGTGTGGAGGTCGCGGCTGGGTGTGGAGGCCGCGGCTGGGTGTGGAGGCCGCGGCTGGGTGTGGAGGCCGGTGGGGCGAGGGTCAGCTCAGGTAGTGAGGTGCGGGGGGGGGGGGGGGATGGGGTCGGTTTGGGGGGGGGAGGCGTGGTATCGAGTGGGCTATACACATGACACAATATACATTCATATATATGTACACCAGGGTATGTATGACACTGAGAATATGGGGTTGGCACTTTGTTATATGTATGACACTATAAACTGGGGTTGACACTTTGTGGTGTGTATGGCACTGAGTATCGGAGTTGGCACTTTGAGATGTATATTTCACTATGGCACTATATATACATGGTATTCACTTTGTATGTCGGGGCCGCAAAGTATACACCAAACAGACAGAAATTGTTCACTATCATTCACTGAGCCCACGAGGGAGGTGGTGGGGTGGTGTGGTGGTGAGGGGAGTTTGAAATACGGCCACTACCAGCCTCATCCGCCTGACCTGTGAGCAGGTGTTCATAGTGACGCCTTACTATAAGGTTCACTTTCCCTCACGCGCCTATACTTTGTGTTTTGTGTGTCTTCCCATTACCTTACCACAGATAAACAGGCAAGCAGGAGGTTCTTTTTTTTCTGTAAATGTGACGAGGAATTGCCCCCTGCCATTGAAACTGCCGAACATCAGCACTCCAACACTTTACCGTCACACAGTGTATTTGTGTTTATTGCATATCATCATTACCGAGTATCCGGTTGGAACTCTTGTGATCCCTTTGCATACCGGCAGTTAGGTCGCCGTGTTAATGATTGGCTGTCAACTATGTTAAGTTAGGTGTTTCTCCACGAGTGGATCCGAGTCCATTAGCCAGACATCAAGAGTCTTGCTAATGCAACCATAGCCTTTCTGACAAATCTAAAGTAAATCAAGCACCCTTTGTATTAGTGGTTAAGTTAGTAAATAAACTACTGTTAATCTTTATGCGTTGTTCCCGTTAAACCATTCTGAATACTGCCAATTAATTACTCAAGCCTTTAGCTCTAGGTGTCTTCAACACCGAGTTGCCTATATTCACTAAACTATAAATGTGATGAGGACCATAGGAGTCCCATAAAGTGATAAATCATTGAGGAGATTCCATGGATCAACGTGGACCAGGACCAGGTGAGGCTTGTCTGAGAAGAGACCATCAAGGACTCTAACTCGACCTTGCTCCCAGGACCTGTACGGTTGCTCTCGTGTTTTCTCTGGTAATTCCGACAGCTTCGTGAAGCGTCTGCCACATGTACATTGGCGACGTACGCATTGCAGTCGGGAAAGCAAAAAGAAACCCCCCACAGACTTTCTCTCTAGATTTAGATCAATTAGTTCGTTTGAGTCTTTTACTATGACGTATATGTCATTTACATAACGGCAGTATACAGTTGGTTTTTGTCTGTTACTGAAGACTCTGTCTTCGATGGTTCCCATATAAAAATTAGCTGTATACTGCCGTTATGTAGATGACATATTCGTCTTAGTAAAAGACTCAGACGAATAATTGATCTAAAAATCCATCTAGAGAGAGAGTGAGTACTCTGATTTACACATGAAAATAGTGAAAATGATAGTCTGCCATTCTTGGATGTACTAATAAAAAAAACAGGAACCTCTTTAAGCACCAAAGTATACTAAGCCCACCAACATAGGATTATACCTGAACGGTACAAGTGAGTGCCCCAAAGATACACAGCCAGTGTTCTCAATGCTTATATTCGTCGATATTATATTCGCTTACCAACTGCTCCGAATGGAGCAACGTGAGAAGAGAGTTTGAAAGAATAACACAGGTATTGGTGAACAACGGATATAGCAACATGGAAATAAACGCTGCTATAAGAAGACACCTGGACCGATGGTATAATCCTGAACCTAGAACAGAAACCTCAATACCTCCAATAAAATTATATTACAAATTAACCATACACTGTGAACATAAAAAAAGAGGAAAGAATAATGAAAGAAATAATGCGTAATATATATATATATATATATATATATATATATATATATATATATATATATATATATATATATATATATATATATATATATATATTATATATATATATATATATATAATATATATATATATATATATTTATATATATATATATATATATATATATATATATATATATATATATATATATATATTTATATATATATATATATATATATTTATATATATATATATGTCGTACCTAGTAGCCAGAACTCACTTTTTGGCCTACTATTCAAGGCCCGATTTGCCTAATAAGCCAAGTTTTCATGAATTAATTGTTTTTCGACTACCTAACCTACCTAACCTAACCTAACCTAACTTTTTCGGCTACCTAACCAAACCTAACCTATAAAGATAGGTTAGGTTAGGTTAGGTAGGGTTGGTTAGGTTCGGTCATATATCTACGTTAATTTTAACTCCAATAAAAAAAAATTGACCTCATACATAATGAAATGGGTAGCTTTATCATTTCATAAGAAAAAAATTAGAAAAAATATATTAATTCAGGAAAACTTGGCTTATTAGGCAAATCGGGCCTTGAATAGTAGGCCAAAAAGTGAGTTCTGGCTACTAGGTACGACATATATATATATATATATATATATATATATATATATATATATATATATATATATATATATATATATATATATATATCGTACCTAGTAGCCAGAACGCACTTCTCAGCCTACTATGCAAGGCCCAATTTGCCTGATAAGCCAAGTTTTCATGAATTAATTGTTTTTCGACTACCTAACCTACCTAACCTAACCTAACCTAACTTTTTCGGGTTCTCCCCTGGAAGAATCGCTACTAGGTACGATATATATATATATATATATATATATATATATATATATATATATATATATATATATATATATATATATATATATATATATATATATATATATATATATATATATATATGTCGTACCTAGTAGCCAGAACGCACTTCTCGGCCTACTATGCAAGGCCCGATTTGCCTAATAAGCCAAGTTTTCATGAATTAATTGTTTTTCGACTACCTAACCTACCTAACCTAACCTAACCTAACTTTTTCGGCTACCTAACCTAACCTAACCTATAGAGATAGGTTAGGTTAGATTAGGTTGGGTTGGTTAGGTTCGGTCATATATCTACGTTAATTTTAACTCCAATAAAAAAAAAATTGACCTCATACATGATGAAATGGGTAGCTTTATCATTTCATAAGAAAAAAAATAGAGAAAATATATTAATTCAGGAAAACTTGGCTTATTAGGCAAATCGGGCCTTGCATAGTAGGCCGAGAAGTGCGTTCTGGCTACTAGGTATGACATATATATATATATATATATATATATATATATATATATATATATATATATATATATATATATATATACATATGTCGTACCTAGTAGCCAGAACTCACTTCTATGCCTACTATGCAAGGCCAGATTTGCTTAATAAGCCAAGTTTTCATGAATTAATTGTTTTTCGTCTACCTAACCTACCTAACCTGACCTAACCTAACTTTCTCGGCTACCTAACCAAACCTAATCTATAAAGATAGGTTAGGTTAGGTTAGGTAGGGTTGGTTAGGTTCGGTCATATATCTACGTTAATTTTAACTCCAATAAAAAAAAATTGACCTCATTCGTAATGTAATGGGTAGCTTTATCATTTCATAAGAAAAAAGTTAGAGAAAATATATTAATTCAGGAAAACTTGGCTTATTAGGCAAATCGGGCCTTGCATAGTAGGCCGAGAAGTGCATTCTGGCTATTAGGTACGACATATATATATATATATATATATATATATATATATATATATATATATATATATATATATATATATATATATATATTTATATACATATATATATATATATATATATATATATATATATATATATATATATATATATATATATATATATATATATATATATATATATATGTTGTACCTAGTAGCCAGAACGCACTTCTCAGCCTACTATGCAAGGCCCAATTTGCCTAATAAGCTAAGTTTTCATGAATTAATTGTTTTTCGACTACCTAACCTACCTAACCTAACCTAACCTAACTTTTTCGGGTTCTCCCCCTGGAAGACTCGCTACTAGGTACAACATATATATATATATATATATATATATATATATATATATATATATATATATATATATATATATAAATATATATATATATATATATATATATATATATAAATATATATATATATATATATATATATATAAATATATATATATATATATATATATATATATATATATATATATATATATATATATATATATATATATATATATATATATATATATATATGTCGTACCTAGTAGCCAGAATGCACTTCTCGGCCTACTATGCAAGGCCCGATTTGCCTAATAAGCCAAGTTTTCCTGAATTAATATATTTTCTCTAAATTTTTTCTTATGAAATGTTAAAGCTACCCATTTCATTATGTATGAGGTCAATTTTTTTTATTGGAGTTAAAATTAACGTAGATATATGACCGAACCTAACCAACCCTACCTAACCTAACCTAACCTAACCTATCTTTATCGGTTAGGTTAGGTTAGGCAGCCGATAAAGTTAGGTTAGGTAGTCGAAAAACAATTAATTCACGAAAACTTGGCTTATTAGGCAAATCGGGCCTTGCATAGTAGGCCGAAAAGTGCATTCCGGCTACTAGGTACGACATATATATATATATATATATATATATATATATATATATATATATATATGAATAAAAACCCACACCCCAGAAGTGACTCGAACCCATACTCCCAGGAGCAACGCAACTGGTAACTACAGGGCGCCTTAATCCACTTGACCATCACGGCCGTCAAAGGAAGTGATAGCCGAGGCTATTTGAGCCACTTCCCCGACGGCAACTCGGATAGTAATCTTGGGCATAGCATTTCACCAAATCACCTCATTCTTTGGGGCACACGTGAGGAACACAAATGCGAACAAGCCTGAATGGTCCCCAGGACTATATGCGAATGAAAACTCACACCCCAGAAGTGACTCGAACCCATACTCCCAGGAGCAACGCAACTGGTAAGTACAGGGCGCCTTAATCCACTTGACCATCACGGCCGTCAAAGGAAGTGATAGCCGAGGCTATTTGAGCCACTTCCCCAACGGCAACTCGGATGGTAATCTTGGGCATAGCATTTCACCAAATCACCTCATTCTTTGGGGCACACGTGAGGAACACAAATGCGAACAAGCCTGAATGGTCCCCAGGACTATATGCGAATGAAAACTCACACCCCAGAAGTGACTCGAACCCATACTCCCAGGAGCAACACAACTGGTAACTACAGGGCGCCTTGATCCACTTGACCATCACGGCCATCAAAGGAAGTGATAGCCGAGGCTATTTGAGCCACAACCCCGACGGCAACTCGGATGGTAATCTTGGGCATAGCATTTCACCAAATCACCTCATTCTTTGGGGCACACTTGAGGAACACAAATGCGAACAAGCCTGAATGGTCCCCAGGACTATATGCAAATGAAAACTCACACCCCAGAAGTGACTCGAACCCATACTCCCAGGAGCAACGCAACTGGTAACTACAGGGCGCCTTGATCCACTTGACCATCACGGCCGTCAAAGGAAGTGATAGCCGAGGCTATTTGAGCCACTTCCCCGACGGCAACTCGGATGGTAATCTTGGGCATAGCATTTTTACCAAATCACCTCATTCTTTGGGGCACACGTGAGGAACACAAATGCGAACAAGCCTGAATGGTCCCCAGGACTATATGCGAATGAAAACTCACACCCCAGAAGTGATTCGAACCCATACTCCCAGGAGCAACGCAACTGGTAACTACAGGGCGCCTAATTCCACTTGACCATCACGGTCGTCAAAGGAAGTGATAGCCAAGGCTATTTGAGCCACTTCCCCGACGGCAACTCGGATGGTAATCTTGGGCATAGCATTTCACCAAATCACCTCATTCTTTGGGCACATGTGAGGAACACAAATGCGAACAAGCCTGAATGGTCCCCAGGACTATATGCGAATGAAAACTCACACCCCAGAAGTGAATCGAACCCATACTCCCAGGAGCAACGCAACTGGTAACTACAGGGCGCCTTAATCCACTTGACCATCACGGCCGTCAAAGGAAGTGATAGCCGAGGCTATTTGAGCCACTTCCCCGACGGCTACTCGGATGGTAATCTTGGGCATAGCATTTCACCAAATCACCTCATTCTTTGGGGCACACGTGAGGAACACAAATGCGAACAAGCCTGAATGGTCCCCAGGACAATATGCGAATGAAAACTCACACCCCAGAAGTGACTCGAACCCATACTCCCAGGAGCAACGCAACTGGTAACTACAGGGCGCATTAATCCACTTGACCATCACGGCCGTCAAAGGAAGTGATAGCCGAGGCTATAAGGCCTGGGGACCATTCAGGCTTGTTCGCATTTGTGTTCCTCACGTGTGCCCCAAAGAATGAGTTGATTTGGTGAAATGCTATGCCCAAGATTACCATCCGAGTTGCCATCAGGAAAGTGGCTCAAATAGCCTCGGCTATCACTTCCTTTGACGGCCGTGATGGTCAAGTGGATTACGGCGCCCTGTAGTTACCAGTTGCGTTGCTCCTGGGAGTATGGGTTCGAGTCACTTCTGGGGTGTGAGTTTTCATTCGCATATAGTCCTGGGGACCATTCAGGCTTGTTTGCATTTGTGTTCCTCACGTGTGCCCCAAAGAATGAGGTGATTTGGTGAAATGCTATGCCCAAGATTACCATCCGAGTTGCCGTCGGGGAAGTGCCTCAAATAGCCTCGGCTATCACTTCCTTTGATGGCCGTGATGGTCAAGTGGATTAAGGCGCCCTGTAGTTACCAGTTGCGTTGCTCCTGGGAGTATGGGTTCGAGTCACTTCTGGGGTGTGAGTTTTCATTCGCATATAGTCCTGGGGACCATTCAGGCTTGTTCGCATTTGTGTTCCTCACGTGTGCCCCAAAGAATGAGGTGATTTGGTGAAATGCTATGCCCAAGATTACCATTCGAGTTGCCATCGGGGAAGTGGCTCAAATAGCCTCGGCTATCACTTCCTTTGATGGCCGTGATGGTCAAGTGGATTAAGGCGCCCTGTAGTTACCAGTTGCGTTGCTCCTGGGAGTATGGGTTCAAGTCACTTCTGGGGTGTGAGTTTTCATTCGCATATAGTCCTGGGGACCATTCAGGTTTGTTCGTATTTGTGTTTCTCACGTGTGCCCCAAAGAATGAGGTGATTTGGTGAAATGCTATGCCCAAGATTACCATCCGAGTTGCCGTCGGGGAAGTGGCTCAAATAGCCTCGGCTATCACTTCCTTTAACGGCCGTGATGGTCAAGTGGATTAAGGCGCCCTGTAGTTACCAGTTGCGTTGCTCCTGGGAGTATGGGTTCGAGTCACTTCTGGGGTGTGAGTTTTCATTTGCATATAGACCTGGGGACCATTCAGGCTTGTTCGCATTTGTGTTCCTCTCGTGTGCCCCAAAGAATGAGGTGATTTGGAGAAATGCTATGCCCAAGATTACCATCCGAGTTGCCGTCGGGAAAGTGGCTCAAATAGCCTCAGCTATCACTTCCTTTGACGGCCGTGATGGTCAAGTGGATTAAGGCGCCCTGTAGTTACCAGTTGCGTTGCTCCTGGGAGTATGGGTTCGAGTCACTTCTGGGGTGTGAGTTTTCATTCGCATATAGTCCTGGGGACCATTCAGGCTTGTTCGCATATATATATATATATATATATATATATATATATATATATATATATATATATATATATATTGGTATGGGACTACACGTGCGTATCAACCCTTGCTAACACATACATTAACCTCAGTGTTGCACAACCAGGTGGCGCTGCCACCCACAGGGAAGCAGCCAAATCCTGTAAGTATAGAGAACTGGATCACCACTACAATTTTGTCCCCATTGCTTCTGAGACACTCGGCGCCTGGGGTAAAAGTGCTACCAGTTTTTTGAAGGAACTGGGTTCTAGGCTCATTGAAACAACAAGGGACCCTAGAGCTGCCAGCTTTCTTTTCCAGCGCCTCAGCGTGGCGATACAGAGGGGAAATGCGCACTGCATCCAGGGTTCCTGCCCGCCATCTGAGGAGCTGGAGGAACTCGACCACCTATGATAACCATCTTTGTAACCTATATGTAACTCCTTTTTTGTAACAAGGTTCAAATAAAGCAAATATATATGTGTACATACAAAAGAATGGGGGTGGTAGGAGAAGATAATATTAGTGTTCAGTGAGAGACCACAAGGTCTCCTCTGAATACTTTTATTTTCTTCTCCGAGGCTATGGGTCCCCACATTGGCACCAGAGGTGGTACCCTCACAAATTTTATATATATATATATATATATATATATATATATATATATATATATATATATATATATATATATATATATATATATATATATATATATATACATATATATATATATAAATATATATATATATATATATATATATATATATATATATATATATATATATATATATATATATATATATGTATATATATATATATATACCTAGAAGCTGTACCACCTCTGGTGCAAGTGTAGGGACCCATAGCCTCGGAGAAGAAAATAAAGAGTACTCAGAGAAGACCTTGTGGATCCTCACTGAACAATTTGATATTTTCTTCTCCTACCACCCCTATTCTTTTGTTAAGTGTGTATATTTATCTAACTTTATTTGAAAATGTCATTACACAAATATATATATATATATATATATATATATATATATATATATATATATATATATATATACATATATATATATATATATATGTATATATATATATATATATATATATATATATATATATATATATATATATATATATGACAATGTCAGACCACGGAGGAAAAATGAAACAGGAATTTCCTTAAGTACTTTCGTATATTAATACATCTCCAGAAGGAGTGAATTTTCGTGATATACATATATATATATATATATATATATATATATATATATATATATATATATATATATATATATATATATATATATATATATATATATATATATATGTCGTACCTAGTAGCCAGAACGCACTTCTCAGCCTACTATGCAAGGCCCGATTTGCCTAATAAGCCAAGTTTTCATGAATTAATTGTTTTTCGACTACCTAACCTCACCTAACCTAACTTTTTCGGCCACCTAACCTAACCTAACCTATTAGGATAGGTTAGGTTAGGTTAGGTAGGGTTGGTTAGGTCTGGTCATATATCTACGTTAATTTTAACTACAATAAAAAAAACTGACCTCATACATAATGAAATGGGTAGCTTTATCATTTCATAAGAAAAAAATTTGAGAAAATATACTAATTCATGAAAACTTGGCTTATTAGGCAAATCGGGCCTTGCATAGTAGGCTGATAAGTGAGTTCTGGCTACTAGGTACGACATATATATATATATATATATATATATATATATATATATATATATATATATATATATATATATATATATATATGTCGTACCTAGTAGCCAGAACGCACTTCTCGGCCTACTATGCAAGGCCCGATTCGCCTACTAAGCCAAGTTTTCATGAATTAATTGTTTCTCGACTACCTAACCTACCTAACCTAACCTAACCTAACTTTTTCGGCTACCTAACCGAACCTAACCTATAAAGATAGGTTAGGTTAGGTTAGGTAGGGTTGGTTAGGTTTGGTCATATATCTACGTTAATTTTAACTCCAATAAAAAAAATTGACCTCATACATAATGAAATGGGTAGCTTTATCATTTCATGAGAAAAAATTAGAGAAAATATATTAATTCAGGAAAATTTGGCTTATTAGGCAAATCGGGCCTTGCATAGTAGGCTGAGAAGTGCGTTCTCGCTACTAGGTACGACATATATATATATATGTCGTACCTAGTAGCCAGAACTCACTTCTCAGCCTACTATGCGAGGCCCGATTTGCCTAATAAGCCAAGTTTTACTGAATTAATATATTTTCTCTAATTTTTTTCTTATGAAATGATAAAGCTACCCATTTCATTATGTATGTGGTCATTTTTTTTTTATTGGAGTTAAAATTAACGTAGATATATGACCGAACCTAACCAACCCTACCTAACCTAACCTAACCTATCTTTATTGGTTAGGTTAGGTTAGGTAGCAGAAAAAGTTAGGTTAGGTTAGGTTAGGTAGGTTAGGTAGTCGAAAAACAATTAATTCATGAAAACTTGGCTTATTAGGCAAATCGGGCCTTGCATAGTAGGCAGAGAAGTGCGTTCTGGCTACTAGGTACGACATATATATATATATATATATATATATATATATATATATATATATATATATGTCGTACCTAATAGCCAGAACGCACTTCTCACCCTACTATGCAAGGCCCAATTTGCCTAATAAGCCAAGTTTTCATGAATTAATTGTTTTTCGACTACCTAACCTACCTAACCTAACTTTTTCGGCTACCTAACCTAACCTAACCTATAAAGATAGGTTAGGTTAGGTTAGGTAGGGTTGGTTAGGTTCGGTCATATATCTATGTTAATTTTAACTCCAATAAAAAAAATTGTCCTCATACTTAATGAAATGGGTAGCTTTATCATTTCATAAGAAAAAAATTAGAGAAAAAATATTAATTCAGAAAAACTTGGCTTATTAGGCAAATCGGGCCTTGCATAGTAGGGTGAGAAGTGCGTTCTGGCTACTAGGTACGACATATATATATATATATATATATATATATATATATATATATATATATATATATATATATATATATATATATATATATATATATATATATGTCGTACCTAGTAGCCAGAACTCACTTCTCAGCCTACTATGCAAGGCCCGATTTGCCTAATAAGCCAAGTTTTCATGAATTAATGTTTTTTCGTCTACCTAACCTACCTAACCTAACCTAACCTAGCTTTTTTTTGGCTACCTAACCTAACCTTACCTATATATATAGGTTAGGTTAGGTTAGGTAGGGTTGGTTAGGTTCGGTCATATATCTACGTTAATTTTAACTCCAATAAAAAAAAATTGACCTCATACATAGTGAAAAGGGTAGCTTTATCATTTCATAAGAAAAAAATTATAGTAAATATATTAATTCAGGAAAACTTGGCTTATTAGGCAAATCGGGCCTTGAATAGTAGGCTGAGAAGTGAGTTCTGGCTACTAGGTACGACATATATATATATATATATATATATATATATATATATATACATATATATATATATATATATATATATATATATATATATATATATATATATATATATATATATATATATATATATATATAAATAAGTCGTACCCTACTAGCCAGAACGCACTTCTCAGCCTACTATGAAAGGCCCGATTTGCCTAATAAGCCAAGTTTTCATGAATTAATTGTTTTTCGACTACCTAACCTACCTAACCTAACCTCTCCTATCTTTATAGGTTAGGTTAGGTTAGGTAGCCAAAAAAGTTAGGTTAGGTTAGGTTAGGTAGGTTAGGTAGTCGAAAAACAATTAATTCATGAAAATTTGACTTATTAGGCATATCGGGCCTTGCATAGTAGGCTGAGAAGTGCGTTCTGGCTACTAGGTACGACATATATATATTTATATATATATATATTTTTTCGGTCATATTTAATAATATATGTCTACAGGAAAGACTGCTACCAAAATATACTAATATATATATATATATATATATATATATATATATATATATATATATATATATATATATATATATATATATATATATATATATATATGTCGTACCTAGTAGCCAGAACGTCGTACTCGGCCTGCTATGCAAGGCCCGATTTGCCTAATAAGCCAAGTTTTCCTGAATTAATATATTTTCTTTAATTTTTTTCTTATAAAATGATAAAGCTACCCATTTCAGTATGTATGAGGTCATTTTTTTTTTATTGGAGTTAAAATTAACGTAGATATATGACCGAACCTAACCAACCCTACCTAATCTAACCTATCTTTATAGGTTAGGTTAGGTTAGGTAACCAAAAAAGTTAAGTTAGGTTAGGTTAGGTAGGTTAGGTAATTGAAAAACAACTAATTCATGAAAACTTGGCTTATTAGGCAAATCGAGGCACGCATAGTAGGCTGAGAAGTGCGTTCTGGCTACTAGGTACGACATATATATACTTATATATATATATATATATATATATATATATATATATATATATATATATATATATATATATATATATATATATATATATATATATATATATATATATATATATATATATATATATATATATATATATATATATATATATATATGAATGAAAACTCACACCCCAGAAGTGACTCGAACCCATACTCCCAGAAGCAACGCAACTGGTAACTACAGTCACTGGCAACTGGTAACTACAGTCACTTCTGGGGTGTGAGTTTTCATTCGCATATAGTCCTGGGGACCATTCAGGCTTGTTCGCATTTGTGTTCCTCACGTGTGCCCCAAAGAATGAGGTGATTTGGTGAAATGCTATGCCCAAGATTACCATCCGAGTTGCCGTCGGGGAAGTGGCTCAAATAGCCTCGGCTATCACTTCCTTTTGACGGCCGTGATGGTCAAGCGGATTAAGGCGCCCTGTAGTTACCAGTTGCGTTGCTTCTGGGAGTATGGGTTCGAGTCACTTCTGGGGTGTGAGTTTTCATTCGCATATAGTCCTGGGGACCATTCAGGCTTGTTCGCATATATATATATATATATATATATATATATATATATATATATATATATATATATATATATATATATATATATATATATAACATTTCATTCACTTGGGCACTAAGAGACTCGAACTGCCGACCCCACGAGCATGAGGCAGTATAGTCTCACGATTAATATTTTTCATATATGAACATGTATAGTTGAACATTTAGTGATATTTCCGTTGATGACATTAACATTGGCAAGTTATGGTGTGCGGTTCTTTACTTAATGGTACTGTCCGTAATTGTCACAGAGATTTATTCAAGTGATCAGCCCCCTGCAAGCACTGCAACGGTTCCAATGATTCCCTTGTTACAACTTGTAATAAAGTTGTTACTTCTTGTTATAACGTTTTTACGACGTATTACGACCTTGTTACAACTTGCTATATTGGTTGTTACATTTGTTAGGAGTTAAACCTTGTTCGAACGTTGTAGCAACGTCGTTGTTTGGTCGTGTGTTTGGCGGGAGAAATCTCACAGGAGAGAACTCTACACATCACAAAGGCTACACATTCGCGTCCAGCGCTCTGGTTATCATCAGTAAGGATGACTATGACCAATAAGACCAACACTGTGGTCATCATCAGTAAGGATGACTATGACTAATAAGACCAACACGGTGGTTATCATCAATATGGATGACTACGACCAAAACTGGACCTGCTATTGGTAAGTTCACACCCACTTACTTGTTAAGAGAGATACTACTGTAAAAGTGATTTGCACTTTAACAAACATCTAATTAACGCCTTACTTATGGACGATGAGGTGTTGATTCATAGAGTTTATGTGGCTCCTTTCCTTGCTGTATTTATATGGTCTTATTAACACTAAGAGGGAGGAGAGGGCGAGAAGGGACGGAGAGAATGAAGGAGGGGGATGTTTAGATTGAGGAGAGTAGACAGGAGAAAGAGGGGGACAAGAAAGAAGATGAAGGATGGGATATAGAGAAGAAAGAGGGATAGGGAGAGGAGAAGAGATAGAAAATGAAGAGACATGAAACGAGGAAAGCAGAGATGGAAGACAAAGAGGTGAGTAAGAAAGAGTAGGAAGAGAGTAGGAAGAAGAGTTAGAAGAAACGACGTTTCGGTCCGGCCTGGAATGTTGCCAAGTCGCACAGCAATCGACTTGGTAATGGTTCAGGACGGGAGAGGAGCGGAGAAGAGAGATGGAGAGGGAGAGGAGGGGAGAAGAGAGATGGAGAGGAAGGGAGAGGAGGGGAGGAGAGAGAGGAGGACCAGTGGTGGAAGGGGAGCCGGGTTCCAGGCGTCGTACACTTTTGCTAAATCGTTCCAGCATCTATTAATACACATAGATATACACTAAAATCTACCCATATTTTCTACATTAAAATTCGTTGCTGTATTCTGTGACTTGTCCTATGTCTATTTTTCACTATAGATCCTGCGCCAGCTAAATTGCGTAGTTATTGCAGCGTCTGGCAGGTGTTGACAAGCACCACTGCTCACCCCCTTGGCCCGATTCATTAATCTCCACGGTAGATTACCCATAAAGAAAGAAAATAATAAGTCAGAAGACATTACAATATTCAATAAAAAAACTGTGCTTAATTATAACATTGCAACTTGTCTCAACATATGGAATGTGTTGCAGCCTTATTGATGTTGCTTCTGTCGTACGTCTGGCAGCCACCGTCAGCTCAGCCCTCGGCACCAACTTTAAAAAATCCGTCACTTTTATTCATGTTCCTCAAAATGTTCTAGTTTTTTTCCATATTCAGAATCAGAATCAAAGTTAAAAATTTTCGTGGCATATGATGAGGCTCCGATGTGACTCCTCAGTACAGCACATGAAAAGGTAATTCTTACAGTAACAGGAAGACACCAAATGAGAAACAAGTAATCAAGGATTTTTTAAAATATGCAAATTTCATGAATGAATAAGAAGTCCAAGATCAGGACACATCTTGTGATATACCACAAGGACACATCTTGTGTTATACCACAAGGACACATCTTGTGGTATACCACAAGGACACATCTTGTGTTATACCACAAGGACACATCTTGTGATATACCACAAGGACACATCTTGTGATATACCACAAGGACACATCTTGTGATATACCACAAGGACACATCTTGTGTTATACCACAAGGACACATCTTGTGGTATACCACAAGGACACATCTTGTGTTATACCACAAGGACACATCTTGTGGTATACCACAAGGACACATCTTGTGTTATACCACAAGGACACATCTTGTGATATACCACAAGGACACATCTTGTGATATACCACAAGGACACATCTTGTGATATACCACAAGGACACATCTTGTGATATACCACAAGGACACATCTTGTGATATACCACAAGGACACATCTTGTGTTATACCACAAGGACACATCTTGTAGTATACCACAAGGACACATCTTGTGTTATACCACAAGGACACATCTTGTAGTATACCACAAGGACACATCTTGTGATATACCACAAGGACACATCTTGTGTTATACCACAAGGACACATCTTGTGGTGTACCACAAGGACACATCTTGTGATATACCACAAGGACACATCTTGTGGTGTACCACAAGGACACATCTTGTGATATACCACAAGGACACATCTTGTGGTGTACCACAAGGACACATCTTGTGATATACCACAAGGACACATCTTGTGGTATACCACAAGGACACATCTTGTGGTGTACCACAAGGACACATCTTGTGGTGTACCACAAGGACACATCTTGTGGTATACCACAAGGACACATCTTGTGGTATACCTTCCGCACAGTAGGCTGACATCTTTCCCTACCCACAGCAGGCTGACAGCTCTGCCTTCCCACAGTAGGCTGACAGATCTCCCTCCCCACAGTAGACTGACAGGTCTCCCTACCCACAGCAGACAGACAGCTCTCCCTACCCACAGTAGGCTGACAGCTCTACCTTCCCACAGTAGGCTGACAGCTCTCCCTATCCACTGCAGGCTGACAGCTCTCCCTACCCACAGTAGGCTGACAGCACTCCCTATCCACTGCAGGCTGACAGCTCTCCCTACCCACAGCAGACAGACAGCTCTCCCTACCCACAGTAGGCTGACAGCTCTCCCTATCCACTGCAGGCTGACAGCTCTCCCTACCCACACTAGGCTGACAGCTCTCATATCCACTGCAGGCTGACAGCTCTCCCTACCTACAGCAGGCTGACAGCTCTCCCTTCCCAGAGCTCATGGTTGAACTTACTCACTGGTTATTCCTGGAACACGACCTGCCAGTAGGTTTACAACCATCTAACCCATTACTGCTGGGTGAGCAGTACGAATTAAAATGCAGCTGTTACTCTGTAATTAATTAGCCTAATAATGTGACAGTAATTATTTCGCCTGATAACATTCACTCTTTTGTTGAAAATTTGTTTGTTTTCAGAGTGAAGCAGCGATGGCTGCCTTCACTGATTGTCAGCCAGGGGGTGAAGCAGCGATGGCTGCCTTCACTGACTGTCAGCCAGGGGGTGAAGCAGCGATGGCTGCCTTCACTGACTGTCAGCCAGGGGGTGAAGCAGCGATGGCTGCCTTCACTGACTGTCAGCCAGGGGGTGAAGCAGCGATGGCTGCCTTCACTGATTGTCAGCCAGGGGGTGAAGCAGCGATGGCTGCCTTCACTGACTGTCAGCCAGGGGGTGAAGCAGCGATGGCTGCCTTCACTGACTGTCAGCCAGGGGTGAAGCAGCGATGGCTGCCTTCACTGACTGTCAGCCAGGGGTGAAGCAGCGATGGCTGCCTTCACTGACTGTCAGCCAGGGGTGAAGCAGCGATGGCTGCCTTCACTGACTGTCAGCCAGGGGTGAAGCAGCGATGGCTGCCTTCACTGACTGTCAGCCAGGGAGTGAAGCAGCGATGGCTGCCTTCACTGATTGTCAGCCAGGGGTGAAGCAGCGATGGCTGCCTTCACTGACTGTCAGCCAGGGGGTGAAGCAGCGATGGCTGCCTTCACTGACTGTCAGCCAGGGGGTGAAGCAGCGATGGCTGCCTTCACTGACTGTCAGCCAGGGGGTGAAGCAGCGATGGCTGCCTTCACTGACTGTCAGCCAGGGGTGAAGCAGCGATGGCTGCCTTCACTGACTGTCAGCCAGGGGGTGAAGCAGCGATGGCTGCCTTCACTGACTGTCAGCCAGGGGGTGAAGCAGCGATGGCTGCCTTCACTGACTGTCAGCCAGGGGGTGAAGAAGCCAAGGAGGCCCTCATTGATAACTAATTCGTTTCAAAACGAATTGAAACGAATATCTTTCCGTGGATTTTACTCTCGATTTTGGTGTGGTATAGGTATGTTGACGATATTTTGTGCTTGTCGCCGGTTAACCATGACCAAACTGATTTTCTCGTTCAGTTTAATTCGCTGGTTCCGTCAATTAAATTCACAATTGAGAATGAAGAGAATGGTGTTCTGCCTTATCGGTAGAAGTTTCAAATTCTATGTGCATGCGAAACCTATCAATGTGTGCACGTATGTTCATTTTTACTCAAATCATCATGTTCAGGTTAAGCGGGCAGTACTTTCTAAAATGTTTCTCAGAGCCTTGAGAACTTGCAGCCCACAATTTTTTTATGATGAAATAAAATAAATATTTGAAATTGGGAAGACGTTAATTAAAATACCCAGAATCGGTCTGGGATTTCGCGCTTGGTCAAGCAAAAAGGACGTTGTAGAAACAAGTTCCCAAGTCAAAGCCAGAAATCTAAAGCTCGTTGGTATTACCATATGATGATGGACTAGTAAATCTTGCCCCAGCTCTGTAAAACCTTAATATTAACCCAGTGTTCAAAATGATAATACAGTTAATCCATGTTAATTAAGAACTCGCCCTCGTCTATAGCAGGTTGTGTGTACTCCATCCCTTGTAATGATTGTACACGTGTTTACATTGGCCAGACTGGTAAATCTCTTTCCTCATGTTTAAAACAACATTCATATGCTATTCATACAGCCCAGCACTTCAGTGCATTGTATTTACATTCCAGTTTATGCGCTCATTGTATCGACTTCAGAGGGGCGAAATGTATTGTTAAAAGTAACGGTTTCGTTGAACGAAATGTGACGGAGTCCGCTTTATCAAACAATGTAACAACAACCTTAATGTAAGCCCTGGCATATACAAATTAGATACCCATATAAGCTTCAGTATAGCACGTCAAAAAAATATAGCATCCATATAACCCCTTTTTCGTCCTCTTTTCCGTAGGTTTCATCCCCCTTTCTTTAATTGTATATAGGTCAACAAGCTTTTATTCTTATTTTTTTGGTGGTCAGGTGACCTGCCCAGGCGGGTATAAGGTCTACCTTCCATGTTTCTTTCTTCATTCTAAAAATGTTTTGAAGAAGACGAATTGAGCCGAAAACGCGTTTAGCACACTATATTTTTCACCTGTGGGTTTTCCACATACTTGGGTCAGTGTTTTTGTAATCGTTGTTGCATATTTTATATATATATATATATATATATATATATATATATATATATATATATATATATATATATATATATATATATATATATATATAGATATATATATATATATATATATATATATATATATATATATATATATATATACATACATATATATACATACATACATATATACATACATACATATATATATACATTCATATATATACATACATATATATATATATATATATATATATATATATATATATATATATATATATATATATATATATATATATATATATATATATATATATATTGTGACGGAAACGCGTTGGTGTTCGGCTGTTTCAAAAGCTAGGGGTATGGCCTCGTCACATATAGAAACAAAAAGAAACAAATCTGGAACTTCGTCTGTGGTAAGGTAATGGGAAGACACACAAAACACAAGTAAATTTAACAATGAGATTATAATTACGTTAGAAAAGCAAAACATGAATAAAATGGACATACAAATTGGAACATAAAATCAATCAATCAAAATAATAAGAATAATCAAATGACAAAATGAAAAGTTACGTTAAGACAAGTGAGTAATAACAAGTGAACAATATACAATCAGATAGATAGGTGCAGGAATATTGGCTTTAAGCTGCCACCTCTCTTAGTACACGTAAGCCAGAGCTTAGTCTACCAACGAGACGTGTTAACTTGTTGAAAGCACTGGATATTCTGAGGTCTGTAGGTCGTGTGGCCCCAGACATCAGGTAGTGTGGCGGGTGGAGGGCAAGTGCAACTGGACACGCAGCCAATCAGCGATGAGCAGGCGACGGACAGGTAGTTTGGTGATTCGAGTGGCGGGGGGAGCAGGTGTTCCTGGTGCTGCATACGTTTGCTCTCTGGCAAACCTTGGTGTTGTATTTGTTGGATATTTCTTCCATATTAGTTGTATATAGCGACGAACTTAGGAGGGAAGAGCAGGCTCAATCTCTTGAAGGAGATTATCGTCACAATATATATATATATATATATATATATATATATATATATATATATATATATATGTCGTACCTAGTAGCCAGAACGCACTTCTCAGCCTACTATGCAAGGCCCGATTTGCCTAATAAGCCAAGTTTTCCTGAATTAATATATTTTCTCTAATTTTTTAAGTGGCTCCTGGGAGTATGGGTTCGAGTCGCTTCTGGGGTGTGAGTTTTCAGTTGCATATTGTCCTTGGGACCATTCAGGCTTGTTCGCATTTGTGTTCCTCACGTGTGCCCCAAAGAATGAGGTGATTTGGTAAAATGCTATGCCCAAGATTACTATCCGAGTGCCGGCGGTGGGGTGGTTCAAATAGCCTCGGCTATCACCTCATTATGTCCGGTCGTGATGGTCAAGTGGATTAAGGCGTCTTGTACATACCAGTTGCATGGCTCCTGGGAGTATGGGTTCGAGTCACTTCTGGGGTGTGAGTTTTCAGTTGCATATTGTCCTGGGGACCATTCAGGCTTGTTCGCATATATATATATTTATATATATATATATATATATATATATATATATGTCGTACCTAGTAGCCAGAACGCGCTTCTCAGCCTACTATGCAAGGCCCGATTTGCCTAATAAGCCAAGTTTTCCTGAATTAATATATTTTCTCTAATTTTTTTCTTATGAAATGAAAAAGCTACCCATTTCATTATGTATGAGGTCAATTTTTTTTATTGGAGTTATAATTAACGTAGATATATGACCGAACCTAACCAACCCTACCTAACCTAACCTAACCAATCTTTATAGGTTAGGTTAGGTTAGGTAGCCGAAAAAGTTAGGTTAGGTTAGGTTAGGTAGGTTAGGTGGTCGAAAAACAATTAATTCATGAAAACTTGGCTTACTTGGCAAATTGGGCCTTGCATAGTAGGCTGAGAAGTGCGTTCTGGATATATATATATATATATATATATATACATATATATATATATATATATATATATATATATATATATATATATATATATATATATATATATATATATATATATTTATATATAGTAGGCAGAGTACGACGTTCTGGCTACTAGGTACAACATATATATATATATATATATATATATATATATATATATATATATATATATATATATATATATATATACATATATATATATATATATATATATATATATATATATATATATATATATATATATATATATATATATATATATATATATATATATGTCGTACCTAGTAGCCAGAACGAACTTGTCAGCCTACTATGCAAGGCCAAATTTGCCTAATAAGCAAAGTTTTCCTGAATTAATATATTTTCTCTAATTTTTTTCTTATGAAAAGATAAAGCTACCCATTTCATTATGTATGAGGTCAATTATTTTTTATTGTAGTTAAAATTAACGTAGATATATGACCGAACCTAACCAACCCTACCTAACCTAACGTAACCTATCTTTATAGGTTAGGTTAGGTTAGGTAGCCGAAAAAGTTAGGTTAGGTTAGGTTAGGTAGATTAGGTCGTCGAAAACACATTAATTCATGAAAACTTGGCTTATTAGGCAAATCGGGCCATGCATAGTAGGCTGAGAAGTGCGTTCTGGCTACTAGGTACGACATATATATATATATAAAACTTTAGAACACTTTCCCACCAGGAGACTCGAACCCTAGCCAGCACAGAAGCCTTCCAGCAACTGGCATAACAGGTACGCCTTAACCAACTGCACCACCTGCTCAGACGCTTAAAAGAGATGGTAATTTCGGAGTATTTATACACACCAAAGACCACCATCTCCCAAGAGCACTAGAGCAAGTGAGGGGGTCATTTTTACGTTTTTCATCACGTCCCTGTTAATATGGGAGAACACTGTGTCTATGCTTGAGGCACAACTCTCCTAAACACGAGAGTGAAGTTATTCAACTTTAGAACACTTTCCCACCAGGAGACTCGAACCCTAGCCAGCACAGAAGCCTTCCAGCAACTGGCATAACAGGTACGCCTTAACCCACTGCACCACCTGCTCAGACCCTTAAAAGAGATGGTAATTTCAGAGTATTTATGCACACCAAAGACCACCATCTCCCAAGAGCACTAGAGCAAGTGAGGGGTCATTTTTACGTTTTTCATCAAGTTTCATTTACGTTTCATTTTTTCTTTTTTCCTCACTTGCTCTAGTACTCTTGGGAGATGGTGGTCTTTGGTGTGTATAAGTACTTCGAAATTACCATCTCTTTTAAGGGTCTGAGCAGGTGGTGCAGTGGGTTAAGGCGTACATGTTATGCCAGTTGCTGGAAGGCTTCTGTGCTGGCAAGGGTTCGAGTCTCCTGGTGGGAAAGTGTTCTAAAGTTGTATAACTTCACTCTCGTGTTTAGGAGAGCTGGGCATCAAGCATAGACAGTGTTCTCCCATATTAACAGGGACTTGATGAAAAACGTAAAAATGACCCCTCACTTGCTCTAGTGCTCGTGGGAGATGTTGGTCTTTGGTGTGTATAAATACTCCGAAATTACCATCTCTTTCAAGGGTTGGAGCGTGGTGCAGTAGGTTAAAGGTGTACCTGTTATGCCAGTTGCTGGAAGGCTTCTGTGCTGGCAAGGGTTCGAGTCTCCTGGTGGGAAAGTGTTCTAAAGTTGTATAACTTCACTCTCGTGTTTAGGAGAGTTGTGCCTCATATATATATATATATATATATATATATATATATATATATATATATATATATATATATATATATATATATATAACAGGTACGCCTTTAACCCACTGCACCATGCTCAGACCCTTAAAAGAGATGGTAATTTCAGAGTATTTATACACACCAAAGACCACCATCTCCCAAGAGAACTAGAGCAAGTGAGGGGTCATTTTTACGTTTTTCATCAAGTCCTTGTTAATATGGGAGAACACTGTGTCTATGCTTGATGCCCAACTCTCCTAAACACGAGACTGAAGTTATACAACTTTAGAACACTTTCCCACCAGGAGACTCGAACCCTTGCCAGCACAGAAGCCTTCCAGCAACTGGCATAACAGGTACGCCTTTTACCCACTGCACCACGTGCAGACCCTTAAAAGAGATAGTAATTTCGGAATAATTATACACACCAAAGACCACCATCTCCCAAGAGCACTAGAGCAAGTGAGGGGTCATTTTTACGTTTTTATATATATATATATATATATATATATATATATATATATATATATATATATATATATATATATATATATATATATCTATATATATATATATATATATATATCGTACCTAGTAGCCAGAACGCACTTCTCAGCCTACTATGCATGGCCCGATTTGCCTAATAAGCCAAGTTTTCCTGAATTAATATATTTTCTCTAATTTTTTTCTTATGAAATGATAAAGCTACCCATTTCATTATGTATGAGGTCAGTTTTTTTTATTGGAGTTAAAATTTACGTAGATATATGACCGAACCTAACCAACCCTACCTAACCTAACCTAACCTATCTTTATAGGTTAGGTTAGGTTAGGTAGGTTAGGTAGTCGAAAAACAATTAATTCATGAAAACTTGGCTTATTAGGCAAATCGGGTCTTGCATAGTAGGCTGAGAAGTGCGTTCTGGCTACTAGGTACGACATATATATATATATATATTCGGTCATATTAAATATGACCGAAAAAGTAAGATTAATAATTCTAACAGGAATTTTCTCAATATTTCTTATATTTCTTTTCACTGTTGATGGTACTTGAAAAATCCATTCTCTCAAATTCATTTTTATTTCTAGTCTGACGCGACACTTGAACGTGTTTCATAATAACTTATTACATTTTCAAAGACTTTGGTTTACGCACACACAACTATAACTTGCAAACACTAAACAGAGTTTGAACAGCTTTGATTTTATACCTGCATTTGGGTAAGGTGTTATGTTACAACAGTTTTAGATGAGGTGAAAACAAACTTTCAACACAAGACAGAACACGAAACAATGGGTATAATATTAAGTTAAAGGGAAGAATGGAAGTAACTGCAAAGGGCCTATTGTTCCATATTTCTTGATGCTTCTATATTGGTGTGGAGTCTTGAAGTGGGTAGAATATAGTTGTGCATTAATTGGCTGTTGATTGCTGGTGTCGACTTCTTAATGTGTAGTGCCGTATCAATACGCGTATGGAAACGCATAGGGAAATGTCAAGCCACATAAGCCTGGAAACCCACTTCGGCCAATCATCAGCCAGATACCCACACCCACGTACAGACTGGCGAAACGACTCAACGGATTGCTGACTCCTTATGTCCCTTGCACCTTCAGCCTGAAGTCTCCAAAGGAATTTGTTGACTTACTGCAGGGAACACGGGCCACAGGGATAAGAGCCTCGTTGGACGTAGATTCACTGTTTACCAACGTACCTGTGGATGAAACAATCGGGATGATAGCAGACAGAGTGTATCGTGATCCGGCCTGTACTCCTCTTGACATACCAGAAAACATTCTAAGGAAACTACTCCAAGCCTGTATTAAAGAGGCACCCTTTTTGAGCCCGGATGGACACATGTATAAGCATGTAGATGGGGTCGCCATGGGTTCTCCCCTAGGTGTCCTGTTTGCGAACTTCTACATGGGTTCCATCGAGCAAAAAGTCTTAGTCGACATGAACCTGAAACCACAAGGACATCTTGTGGTTTCAAGATGACTTTTTTGTTGTCTTCTAGCTTATGGATGTCGTCCAGAAGCATTTCGATTTCCAGGCGTTTTTGATGCTTCTTTGGTTTAGATATGAATTCACAATTTAGACCAAGATTTAAGAGGTCTCGTTGGTCCTGGGTGAGATCATAAGAAGTCAAGTTAATGTAGCCATCTTTAGGACGAGGGATCTTTAACTGTCCACCGTTTAGGGCTGTTAACTTACGGAGTGTCATTGTTTCCACACGAGTTTATGTTGTTGTTTCAGGTTAAATAGTTCACTGTTGATGGTTTGCTTGAGTTGGATAGGGATGTCGTACTGGGTCCATTTGTTTAACAGATGCTCAGCCTGCTCTGTAGGGGTTTGGAGGGCTTCCTTCTTCTTGTTTAGTTGATACCGTATAAGCTCTTGCCTATACCTATAGGTAAACTCTGTATTAGGGACTGCTGGGTCATGTGGGTTTATATTGCTGTATACTGGCAGCAGGTTTTCTTTCATCCATAAGCTAGAAGACAACAAAAAAGTCATCACCACTGACACACTTCAGGCTGAACTACTAGCAGAAGCGGGGAAAAAACGAGGAACATATTCATCTACAATCTTAACCCCACGACTCAAAGAAGCAGCAAAACAACTAAAAAATCTGAAAGACGTAACAATAAGAAAAGCCAACAAGACAGCAGCATATGTATTGATTCCTACCAAAGAATACAAGAACAAAATTAGCGACATCCTTAGTGATGACACCAAATTTCAACGAATCACGAGGAACCCCGTGGAAGACCTTAAGCGGAAAGTAAACAAAACAATTACAGCAATCAACGCAAAGAAAGGTAGTGTGCATGTCAATAAACTTCAAGGCGACTATGACTTAGGATATGCCTATGGCAATGTTAAGACACACAAACTAGGTTACCCACTATGCCCTATAATCAGCCAAATACCAACTCCAACCTATCACCTGGCAAAAAGACTCAATGAACTCCTAACTCCATACACTCCAAGTACGTATAGTCTACAATCATCAGCAGATTTCCTAGAATTAATCAAATCTACTCAGCCCGATGGAATCATTGCTTCCCTGGACGTCGAACCCCTATTTACCAACGTCCCAGTCGACACAACCATAGAAATGATACTGTACAGAGTATACAGAGACGAGAGCACCCCCAAATTAGACATACCTGAGCCACACTTGAAGAGTCTTCTCGAAGCATGTACAAAGGAAGCCCCTTTCATCAGTCCACAAGGAGACATGTATTTACAAATAGACGGAGTAGCAATGGGCTCCCCCTTAGGAGTCTTATTTGCTAATTTTTATTTGGGAACCATCGAAGACAGAGTCTTCAGCAGCAGACAAAAACCAACTGTATATTGCCGTTACGTAGATGACATATTCGTAATAGTAAAAGACTCAAATGAACTAATTGTTCTAAAAAGCCATCTACAGAGAGAGAGAAAGTCAGTACTCCGATTTACACATGAAAATAGTGAAAATAACAGTCTGCCATTCTTGGATGTACTAATAACAAAAACAGGAACCTCTTTAAGCACCAACATATATTCTAAGCCCACCAACATAGGATTATGCCTGAACGGTAAAAGTGAGTGCCCCCAAAGATACAAAGCCAGTGTTCTCAATGCTTATATTCGTCGAGGGCTTACCCACTGCTCTGAATGGAGCAACGTGAGTAGAGTTTGAAAGAGTAACTCAGGTAATGGTGAACAACGTATATAGCAACGTGGAAATAAACGCTGCTATAAGAAGACACTTGGACCGTTGGTATAATCCTGAACCTAGAACAGAAACCACAATACCTCCAATAAAATTATATTACAAATCAACCCTGCACAGTGAACATATAAAAGAGGAAAGAATAATGAAAGAAATAATCCGTAAAGGAGTAAAAAGCACTACTCCTAACCAAAACATAGACCTGATAATATTCTACAAAACCAAGAAGACTTCCAAACTCCTTATCATAAACAGCCCGAAGCCGACGGAGAACCCTCTACAGCAGTCAAGCATTGTATACATGTACACTTGCCCCCACTTGCCAAAAGGATGTAACCTTCAATCTAAGTACATAGGTATGACGTCGACCAAGCTGACGAGGCGTTTTACATGTCATCTTCAATCTGGTGGCCCCAGGATTCACATGAGACAAGCCCATGACATCACCCTAACAAGAGAAATGTTGAACAAAAATACCTGTATAATAGACAAAACCCAAGATGCAAAAAGATTTCAAATTCTTGAAGCAATTCGCATAAGAATAGAAGAACCTACCATGAACACCAAAATCACGGAAATATTTACTCTACCCACCATGAGAGTAAGGACAAGACCAGAACATAACGATGCCAACACAGAAGACACCGTTCAACATAACAGGCCAATTACACTTGATTTTTCTTTGTATGTAGATAGCAGCTGCCTCGTATGGGCCAATAGGCCTTCCGCAGTTACCTCTATTCTTATGTATCCCCCCATGTTTTCACCTTTATTGCCTTATCACCTGACCCAGTGCGGGTATAAAATCAACCAAACCTGAAAATTCTTTTCACTTGAGAATGAACCATGGAGGTTCGAAACGTTGTGCAAATTGTATAAACAAGTGTAATACATTCTATATTAATTCACATCTTTTCTTCACCTTAAAATTACGAAAATGAGTTTTGGAGAACTCCTATTTCAGCTAAGCCCCTGATGCTAAGAAAATAGTTAGAGGGATAGAAGCCCTAAATCAGAAAATAGTAAATACAGAATATGCGGTCATATTCAATGAGACATATATATATATATATATATATATATATATATATATATATATATATATAAATATATATGTATATATATATATATATATATATATATATATATATATATATATATATATATATATATATATATATATATATATATATATATATATATATATATATATATATATATATTGGTGTATATGCAAGTATTCTTGTTCAACATTTCTCTTGTTAGAGTAATGTCATGGGCTTGTCTCATGTGATTCCTAGGGGCACCAGATTGAAGATGGCATGTCAAACGCCTCGTCAGCTTGGTCGACGTCATACCTATATGATAATATAGGTATGACGTCATACCTATATGATACGACCTGATAATATTCTACAAAACCAAGAAGACTTCCGAACTCCTTATCAAAAACAGCCCGAAGCCGACGGAGAACCCTCTACAGCAGTCAAGCGTTGTATACATGTACACTTGCCCCCACGAAGGATGTAACCTTCAATGTAAGTACATAGGTATGACGTCGACCAAGCTGACGAGGCGTTTGACATGCCATCTTCAATCTGGTGCCCCTAGGAATCACATGAGACAAGCCCATGACATTACTCTAACAAGAGAAATGTTGAACAAGAATACTTGCATAATAGACAAACCCCAAGATTCAAGAAGATTACAAATTCTTGAGGCAATTCACATAAGAATAGAGCGACCTACCATGAACACTCAAATCACGGAACTATTTACTCTACCCACCATGAGAGTAAGGACAAGACAAGAACATATCGATGCCAACACAGAAGACAATGTCCAACATAACAGGCCAATTACACTGGATTAATCTTTGTGTTTAGATAGGAGATGCCTCGTATGGGCCAATAAGCCTTCTGCAGCCCCTATGTTTATCCCTTATGTATCCCCCCATGTTTTCACCTTCATTGTATTATCACCTGACCTAATGCGGGTATAAAATCAACTAGTATTGTAAGATCTGTTCACTTGAGAATGAACCATGGAGGTTCGAAACGTCGTGCAAATTATACAAATAAGTGTAATACACTCTATAGTAAATCACTTCTTTTCTTCACCTTAAAAGTACGAAAATGAGTTTTGGAGAACTCCTATTTCAATTAAGCCCTGATGCTAAGAAAATAATTAGAGGGATAGAAGCCCTAAACCAGAAAATATATATATATATATATATATATATATATATATATATATATATATATATATATATATATATATATATATATATATATATATATATATATATATATATATATATATATATATATATATATATATATGTATATAGGCATATTATATATGTATGTATATATATATATATATATATATATATATATATATATATATATATATATATATATATATATATATATATATATATATTATTAAATATGACCGAAAAAGTAAGATTAATAATTCTAACACGAATTTTCTCAATCTTTCGTACATTACGCTTCACTGTTGGAGGTAAATCAAAAATTAATTCTCCAAAATTCATTTTTATTTCTAGTCTGACGCGACACGGGCGCGTTTCGTAAAACTTATTACATTTTCAAAGACTTTAGTTCACAAATACACAACTGATTAGAACTTACGTATCTCCGATTTTATATCTACATTTGAGTGAGGTGGGAGGGGTGATGTGGCATTAACACAAGACAGAACAAGAGGGGATATTAATAGGGTATTAAAAGTATCAACACAAGACAGAACACAAACAATGGGTATTGAATAGAAGTGTTTGTAGAAAGCCTATTGGTCCATATTTCTTGATGCTTCTATATTGGAGCAGAGTCTTGAGGTGGGTAGAATATAGTTGTGCAATAATTGGCTGTTGATTGCTGGTGTTGACTTCTTGATGTGTAGTGCCTCGCAAACGTCAAGCCGCCTGCTATCGCTGTATCTATCGATGATTTCTGTGTTGTTTACTAGGATTTCTCTGGCGATGGTTTGGTTGTGGGAAGAGATTATATGTTCCTTAATGGAGCCCTGTTGCTTATGCATCGTTAAACGCCTAGAAAGAGATGTTGTTGTCTTGCCTATATACTGGTTTTTTTGGAGCTTACAGTCCCCAAGTGGGCATTTGAAGGCATAGACGACGTTGGTCTCTTTTAAAGCGTTCTGTTTTGTGTCTGGAGAGTTTCTCATGAGAAGGCTGGCCGTTTTTCTGGTTTTATAGTAAATCGTCAGTTGTATCCTCTGATTTTTGTCTGTAGGGATAACGTTTCTATTAACAATATCTTTCAGGACCCTTTCCTCCGTTTTATGAGCTGTGACAACTGACCTCTGAAGAGACAACTAACACAACACCTATACCCCCTATTAGACTATTTTACAGGAACTTCTTTTCCACAGTTGGTGTGGGACAGTTGGTGTGGGACTACACATGTGTATCCACCCTGGCTGACACCTATGTACACTTGGGAGCTGATCAAGCAGGTGGGGCGGCCAACCACAGGGAAACAGCAAAATCACTCAAGTACAGGCGACTGGAAGGTCAATACCTCTTTGTTCCCATAGCGTCTGAGACGCATGGCCCCTGGGGCAAGAGTGCCTTGGGATTTCTCAAGGAATTGGGGTCCAAGCTCATTGACGTCACCAGAGACCCAAGGGCTTCCAGTTTTTTATTTCAGCGTCTCAGTGTGGCGATCCAGAGGGGAAATACTTGCTGCGTCCTCGGTTCCTGTCCAGAAGCGGAGGAGCTTCAAGAGATCCATAACCTTTAGGCATGTGTCTTGTATGTTTTGTAACCTTTAAATACACAATAAAGGAAAAAAAAAAAAGGGAAGGGGGTGGTAGGAGAAAAGCACACAGAAACTGTATTGGAGGGGACCCACATTCCCTCCAATGCGTTATGTGTGGTTTCCTCCGAGGCTATGGGTCCCCCTTCTTCCAGCCAGAGGTGGTACTCTCTCTCTCTCTCTATATATATATATATATATATATATATATATATATATATATATATATATATATATATATATATATATATATATATATATATATATATGTCGTACCTAGTAGCCAGAACGCACTTCTCAGCCTACTATTCAAGGCCCGATTTGCCTAATAAGCCAAGTTTTTCTGAATTAATATATTTCTCTAATTTTTTTCTTATGAAATGATAAAGCTACCCATTTCATTATGTAATGAGGTCAATTTTTTTTAATTGGAGTTAAAATTAACGTAGATATATGACCGAACCTAACCAACCCTACCTAACCTAACCTAACCTATATTTATAGGTAGGTTAGGTTAGGTAGCATAAAAAGCTAGGTTCGGTTAGGTTAGGTAGGTTAGGTTAGTCGAAAAAACATTAATTCATGAAAACTTGGCTTATTAGGCAAATCGGGCCTTGCATAGTAGGCTCAGTAGTGCGTTCTGGCTACTAGGTACGACATATATATATATATATATATATATATATATATATATATATATATATATATATATATATATATATATATATATATATATATATATATATATATATATATATATATATATATATATATATATATATGTGTGTATATCACGAAAATAAACACGTGATTAAGAATGTGACAATGTCAGACCACGAAGGAAAAATGAAACAGGAAATTTCCTTAAGTACTTTCGTATATTAAAGTGTACTTTAATATACGTGTGTACTTTCGTATACACCTTCTGAAGATGTATTTAATATACGAAAGTACTTAAGGAAATTTCCTGTTTCATTTTTCCTTCGTGGTCTGACATTGTCATATATATATATATGTCGTACCTAGTAGCCAGAACTCACTTTTCAGCCTACTATTCAAGGCCCGATTTGCCTAATAAGCCAAGTTTTCCTGAATTAATATATTTACTATAATTTTTTTTCTTATGAAATGATAAAGCAACCCTTTTCTCTATGTATGAGGTCAATTTTTTTTATTGGAGTTAAAATTAACGTAGATATATGACCGAACCTAACCAACCCTACCTAACCTAACCTAACCTGTATTTATAGGTAAGGTTAGGTTAGGTAGCCAAAAAAAGCTAGGTTAGGTTAGGTTAGGTAGGTTAGGTAGACGAAAAAACAATAATTCATGAAAACTTGGCTTATTAGGCAAATCGGGCCTTGAATAGTAGGCAGAGAAGTGCGTTCTGGCTATTAGGTACGACATATATATATATATATATATATATATGTCGTACCTAGTAGCCAGAACTCACTTCTGAGCCTACTATGCAAGGCCCAATTTGCCTAATAAGCCAAGTTTTCATGAATTAATTGCTTTTCGACTACCTAACATACCTAACCTAACCTAACCTAACTTTTTCGGCTACCTAACCTAACCTAACCTATAAAGATAGGTTAGGTTAGGTTAGGTAGGGTTGGTTAGGTTCGGTCATATATCTACGTTAATTTTAACTCCATTAAAAAAAATTGACCTCTTACATAATGAAATGGGTAGCTTTATCATTTCATAAGAAAAAATTTAGAGAAAATATATTAATTCATGAAAACATGGCTTATTAGGCAAATCGGGCCTTGCATAGTAGGCTCAGAAGTGAGTTCTGGCTACTAGGTACGACATATATATATATATATATATATATATATATATATATATATATATATATATATATATATATATATATATATATATATATATATATATATATATATATATATATATATATTTATATATATATATATATAGAGAGAGAGTACCACCTCTGGCTGGAAGAAGGGGGACCCATAGCCTCGGAGGAAACCACACATAACGCATTGGAGGGAATGTGGGTCCCCTCCAATACAGTTTCTGTGTGCTTTTCTCCTACCACCCCCTTCCCTTTTTTTTTTTTTCCTTTATTGTGTATTTAAAGGTTACAAAACATACAAGACAAATGCCTAAAGGTTATGGATCTCTTGAAGCTCCTCCGCTTCTGGACAGGAACCGAGGACGCAGCAAGTATTTCCCCTCTGGATCGCCACACTGAGACGCTGAAATAAAAAACTGGAAGCCCTTGGGTCTCTGGTGACGTCAATGAGCTTGGACCCCAATTCCTTGAGAAATCCCAAGGCACTCTTGCCCCAGGGGCCATGCGTCTCAGACGCTATGGGAACAAAGAGGTATTGACCTTCCAGTCGCCTGTACTTGAGTGATTTTGCTGTTTCCCTGTGGTTGGCCGCCCCACCTGCTTGATCAGCTCCCAAGTGTACATAGGTGTCAGCCAGGGTGGATACACATGTGTAGTCCCACACCAACTGTCTACCCTCCTTCCATGAGTATATGGTGATGCCATCAGGGCGAAGTGCTGGGAAATCCGGGTTTTGGACCCCTAGGATGCGAGGTTCTCTCTCCACTGGGCACCCAGCTGAGACGAGGCTTCTCTTGATGGTGTCATTGACCTCGTTGTGTCTTGCATGCCAGCCCTTTGTGCTTCCGCAATGCAACCCATGCAGTCCGTATTGGTCTGCTTCCACCCTGTTGCAAATACACTTGTATTCAGTGTGAATTGGGGCACCAAGGCGGAGGGCCACTGCTACACGAAGGGATTCTGGATCTAGGCGCGTGCCCATTGCAGACATGGGTACTGCCAGGAGGAAGTCTCCTGCATGGGGGGCACGCACTGCTCTGAGGCGGGCTTTCTCCTTGTCTGATGTTGCGACGCTTAGCATGGCATCAGCTACTTTTTCCACTAGAGGGTGGTCCCAGCCGGACTGTTTGTGTTGTTTTGTTGGCTCTATAATGGTTGCTGGGGCTGCAAGAACATTCCACTGATTTGAACATTCAGTGAAAGCAGGATCGTGTATTCCTGCTGAATCTCTCAGGGTTGCAGGTAAAATATCTCTGACGAGGTCGTGCGATGCATGAGAGGAGGAAAGGAAGGCTGGTAGAGCAATTTGGGAGGCTGTGCGGACACCAAGGCCGCCGAGTCTTACAGGAAGGGTTGCTTGCTCCCACTGAGAGTCGGCCAATGGCAGGTTCAGGACTTTCACCAGCATGGACCTCAGAAGGGTGTCATACACATTTAACTTAGGGCTGCTGTAGGATGGAGAACATCTCAGAAAGTAGGTCAACTTAGGGAGAGACAGGCATCTTGTAAAGAGAAAGAGAGCATCATGGGCATCAATCTTGTCAATCCTGTCCTGCATTCTCTTTAGGTCAGTGATTTTTGCAGCCAGGACCTCCTCGATTGCTCGTGGGCCAATGGGGGCACCCAGGAGAGTGCAGTCCGGTGGCTCGACAACGAGAATATATATATATATATATATATATATATATATATATATATATATATATATATATTATATATATATTATATATATATATATATATATATATATATATATATATATATATATATATATATATATATATATATATATATATATATATATATATATATATGTCTCATTGAATATGACCGCATATTCTGTATTTTCTATTTTCTGATTTAGGGCTTCTATCCCTCTAACTATTTTCTTAGCATCAGGGGCTTAGCTGAAATAGGAATTCTCCAAAACTCATTTTCGTAATTTCCGATATTCATATACTGCAGGTATGTTGACGACATTTTTACACAGGTACCTGATGTCAGACATCTGCAGGAGCTGAAGGAGGCATTTGAGCAGAGTTCCGTGCTGCGTTTCACTTACGAGATGAAAAAGGATGGGAAGCTGCCCTTTCTAGATGTAACAGTCATGGAAAAGAGTGGAGGTTTTCACACTGCAGTCTACACTAAGGAAACGAACATAGGAATGTGCCTAAATGCCAACAGCGACTGCCCAGATAGGTACAAGAGGAGTGTTGTTAACGCATATGTCGACCGTGCTCTCAGCCACAGCTCAGAATGGAGCAAGTCGACGAAGAACTCTGTAGGGTAAGGCAGGTCCTAGTCAACAACGGCTTCTCCAATGGTTTCCTCGAAGACATCATTAGAAGGAAAGTGAAACGCCATGCAACCTCTGAAGAGACAACTAACACAACACCTATGCCCCCTATTAGACTATTTTACAGGAACTTCTTTTCCACAGCTCATAAAACAGAGGAAAGGGTCCTGAAAGATATTGTCAGTAGAAACGTTATCCCTACAGACAAAAGTCAGAAGATACAACTGACGATTTACTATAAAACCAGAAAAACGGCCAGCCTACTCATGAGAAACTCTCCAGACACAAAGCAGAACACTTTAAAAGAGACAAACGTCGTCTATGCCTTCAAATGCCCTCTTGGGGACTGTAAGCTACAAAAAACCCAGTATATAGGCAAGACAACAACATCTCTTTCTAGGCGTTTAACGATGCATAAGCAACAGGGCTCCATTAAGGAACATATAATCTCTTCCCACAACCAAACCATCGCCAGAGAAATCCTAGTAAACAACACAAAAATCATCGATAGATACAGCGATAGCAGGCGGATTGACGTTTGCGAGGCACTACACATTAAAAAGTCAACACCAGCAATCAACAGCCAATTAATGCACAACTATATTCTACCCACCTCAAGACTCTGCTCCAATATAGAAGCATCAAGAAATATGGACCAATAGGCTTTCTACAATCACTTCCATTCAATACCCATTGTTTCGTGTTCTGTCTTGTGTTGATGAAATTAATACCCTATTAAAACCACCTCACCCCATCCACCTCACTCAAATGTAGATATAAACAAATCGGAGATGTGTAAGTTCTATTCAGTTGTGTATGTGTAAACTAAAAGTCTTTGAAAATATAATAAGTTTTACGAAACGTGCTCAAGTGTCGCGTCAGACTAGAAATAAAAATGAATTTTGGAGAATTGATTTTTGAATTACCACCAACAGTGAAAAGAAATGTACGAAAGATTGAGAAAATTCGTGTTGGAATTATTAATCTTACTTTTTCGGTCATATTTAATAAGTTATATATATATATATATATATATATATATATATATATATATATATATATATATATATATATATATATATATATATATATATATATATATATATTAGGAAGGGAGTACCACCTCTAGCTGGAAGAAGGGGGACCCATAGCTTCGGAGGAAACCACGCATAACGCATTAGAGGGAATGTTTAGATCCCCTCCAATACAGTTTCTGTGTGCTTTTCTCCTACCACCCCCTTCCTTAAATATTTTTTGTGCTTTATTATGCATTTGATAGTTACAAGATATACATGGGTTGATACAAAAATAATAATGCAAAAAGGTGCAATATATATATATATATATATATATATATATATATATATATATATATATATATATATATATATATATATATATATATATATATATATATATATATATATATATATATATATATATATTGTTACAGTACCCTCTCCTATTTCTTTCGTTTGCCTGCTTTAAGAGTCATATCAGCTCTCCCTACTGATTCTCTGAGGTACAAGGAGTCTATTGATATATGTGGCGACCAGACCGGCCGCCAGATAAGGGCAAAATTTACATTATAAGTTGTAGGTAAGGGGAAAGTGGCGCCCTGATATAAAATGAAAGAGTATTCCCTACTGCAGATATGACGTTTTGGAAGGGACGCTAGCCGTGTGCGGAGTGGGTGGCTTGGGTCACGGGCGACCAATCAGAGCCCGCCGTGACATCACCGTGTGCCCCGGGCGGCGCCAACGTCAGAGTTGACCTGACCGTGGAGGCGATTGGACGCACCTCGGTCAGCTCTCAAGGATTTGAGGCTCTACAAGCCTTTCTTAGTGGATTAGAGCTAGCCATCGCAGCCCACCTTATATATTGGAGACCCCGCGCTTCTGGGAAGCAAAAAAGGAACCAAGTTCATTGAGCAAGGAAGTGCCAAACTTGGAAAATATTCGGCGACGACGCTGGGCGGCGACGTTGGACGTTGAGGGCCTGGAAGGTGTGGCGGGCAGGCCTAGCTGTGACCGGGTCACATCCACTGAGGGTTTTGGAGGGACGACTCCGTTCCTAGGACAAGGAGCAATGCCTTGTGGAAGGGGCGAGTGTGTGAAATAGTGATTAGCTCAGTGCCCATTGATGAACCAGGATTGGGGTAGCTGAATCTCAGGGATTGGAACGGCGACGACGCGAAGGCTTCACGACACCTGAGGACCTGTGGAACGTTCCTGGATCGTCAAGGATCGACTCAGGAAGCGTGGGAACCTCACACCATCGAGGGACAGGCGTCGTGAGCCAGGAATGTAAAGGTAGATCATTTTCCCTCCCATTACTTCTTGTGTGAGTAGGCGAGATAGGCCACAATATTCACTTATGTATGTGGCAATAGGACATTAATACTTTGGTAGTAGAATAGGCTGCAGGGCAGCTTGTGTCCAAGACTGTCAGAGAGGACAGTGTGTGTGCACGGCAGGACAGTGAAGAAGAGGTGCCGACGTGGTGAAGAGGCCCTCCTGTGAGAGTGTGTGACTCCTGTCTTTCTGCCCAGTTGAAGGAGTGTTGGAGTCGTGGAAGAAGAGTTGCTGACGATCTCCAGATTTATTATCCTTATTTTCATATTCATGTATTACTTGTGATTGTATGTGTGATCATGTAATTTGTGTCAGTAAATTCACACATTTTTACCATTGTCTTTAAGTGTGCCTCCATTATTATATTTCTCTATGAGCATACACGATGGTTATCATAGTACCACCTAGGGAACACAACGTTCTCTATAGAGGTTCTTATTGCATGGAGAGTGGTAAAAACAGCACAGACTTATATAAAAGTGTACCCTTAGCCATCCGATCAGTATCAGTGCCTAAATGGTGGCAACTAGTAACGTAGTGGCTAGAGAGAGGTAAAGCCACACAGACCATCCTGGGAGAGTACCCTGGGCCGACAGTCCAATAGCAGATCTATGGGAGTAGCAACCTTCTGGCAACAGACAATATATAATACACCCACTGAACTGCATCGCTGGGGTGCAGATATAATAACCCAGCTGGCGACCTTGTTAAGAAGAGGATAGAGAAGACAGGCGGGAAAGGAGTTCCTGCAACCTTTTTGTCTGGCAGGCAAGACTCAGGGAGGTGATTGTTATAAGGTAAGCCTGAGTCCTCCTTCACTCCTCCATGGGTCTTGGCCGGAACTGTTAACAGCAGTTTCCCCGTGTTTGACTGAAGGGCTTCCATGGTGAATCAGTGGCACCCCCCTTTTGTGGTGGAAGCAAAGACCTGCGGAGGTGGGCATTGTTGGTCCTCTCTTGTGTGACCAAGGAGACTCCGGTGAATCCTGGGAGTCGGAGGGGCTGAGTATTCGGCCTTTTGAGCCCCTAGCAGCTGAGTGCTAGCAGAGCCCCGGCCCACCCCCCCCCCCCCCGTAACAAGAACTGGCGACCTTGCCAGGATTCGAACCAAGGTAGCCAAGAACTGGAAACTTCGCCAGGAAGCGTGGATCAGACAAGTGTTGCCAGGGTACTAATACAGTGTGGCCAGTGAATTCAGTGGTACTGTTACCCAACTAGCTAAGGGACTGAAACGGTGAAATTAGTGCCTACTAACTTGTATGCGCTGTCGTGTATGCTCGATGATATAGAGATGGAGGAGGACAAAGTAAAGAAATTTATTGACACAGGGGATGAGAGACTTTTGGAAGAAGGTACCAAGGCCCAGCTCCAACAAGTGGCAAACCACTTTGGGATCAGGTTGAGGACGACTAAGGTTGCGGATCGAAGGATAGAGATCATGGCACAGCTCACAGCTCGAGAGGAGGCGACGGGAGAGGAGCCATCTCATGGAGAGCCGTCCCAAGAAGAGCCTTCGCAAGGTGAACCGTGCCGACTAGAGCCACCCCAAGCGCCTAACAGTGTGGAGAGAGTACACAGTGAACATGGGAGCAGTGGAAAGTCCAGCTGTAGTAAGAGAAGCCTGCAACTGGAAATAATGAAGATGCAACTGGAAACCCAGGTGCGGCGAGAGGAAAGAGAAGCGCAAATGCGGCGAGAGGAAAGAGAAGCGCAAATGCGGCGAGAAGAAGGAGAGAGACAACTGCGACTGGAGGAGATAAAGGCAAAGAAAGAAGTCGAGTTGCGTCGCATTGAGCGTGGTCTACCCTCACTACCTGCATGGCGGGATGACCTCAAGGTAAGGGAACGTGACTTACCTACGTTCGAACCACAAGAAGCTGAGGCGTTCATCGAGCACTTTGAACGAATAGCGACTCTGAAGGAGTGGCCGGAAGATGATTGGGCTGCTCTGGTCCAGGGCAGGTTGACCAGTGAGGCCCGGGAAGCCTACAACATGCTGGACCTAGAGGAGTGTACTAGTTACGACGCGATTATGAATGCGGTGCTCCACTCATTCCGGCTGACTCCAGAAATGTACCGGAAGCGGTTCAGAGAGTATATAAGAGCGTCGGGGAAGCCTTACGCCGAGACCGCCAAGGATATGAACGGAAATTCCTACGATGGTTGAAGGCGGAGTCGGCAGATGATATCAAACGACTGATAGTGATGGAGAAGTTTATGTCAGTGCTCCATCCTGAGTTGCGCGTGAGGGTGAGAGAAGCAGGTATTAAGGACCTGAAGGCTGCAGCGGACCGAGCCGACATGCTGGAGGAGGCACTACATCTCAGTAGGGAGGGGCCACCCAGATACTCGCCTTATCCCAGGTCGGGAGGGAACTTTAGGAGTTCAGGAGGAGCGAGGACGGATGGGGACTCTCCCAAGAGTAGTGTGCCCGATGAAGTAACCCAGTTCAAGAGCTCAAGGGACGCGGTGAGGAGCCCCAAGCTATGAGCAGTGGACCTAGCTCGGGAGCAAGTGCGGCAGCCCCGGACACGACGACAGGGAATCCAAGGAGGACCCAGGGAACGTCTGCAAGTGGTACCGCCAGGGGAACTGGCGAGTGGCCGCCCAGGGGAGGCATCCGATGCTTCAACTGTGGTGTGAGAGGATATTATGCTCGTGAGTGTGAGGAGCACCAAAGGAATATAGGACTAATGTTGGAAGAGGAGAGAGTGCTTGTTCACACCCCATATTATAGTGGACACAACGTGAATGGTTGGGAAATGAAGTTGGGTGAACATCCCTTCGTTTTCGGGGCCAACGTGAAGTTTGGAAAGTCAGACCCGGTGGAGGTTGCCGTTCTTCGAGATACGGGTGCTGACATAAGTATGGTAACCAGGAGTAGTATTCTCCTCAAGGAATTTAATGATTCACCTGTGGGAGTGGTGAGAATACACAGTGTGGGGGAGGAATACAGGTTGCCACTTCACGAAGTACAGCTGATTGCCGACTGCGGAGTCGAGAAGGCTATTGTAGCTGTAGCCCCTAAGTTACCTCTAGAGCATGTACAGATGGTGTTGGGTAATGACCTCGGAGGAGGCAGGATACAACCCGATTGGGCCAGGAGTGCCTATGTTTCAAGCAGCGGTATAACCCTGCCAGGTGAGGTATCGGTCGCTCCAGATGGTAGTGAGGAAGCCGACTTCGCCAGGGGAAACGTCGCCAGAGACGACAACAACGAGGGCGAGAGCGCAGAGAGGTCGTCGGAGGTCGTGGAAAACCCCGACGAGGACCTCCGAATAAGCCTGATGATGCGCGTGGAGGAGTGGCGAGGAGCAGCTGTACAAACGCCTGGGGCGGTGAAGAGGCTACAGACCGCACTCCCTCCACACAGAAACGTGAATAAAGTAAGCTCAGTGGATGAGCGAACGGCAGTGAGGGGTAGAGTGGTGGAGCCACGACGCAGTGCACCCTATGCCAGACAGATGAATAGTGGTAGGTGCAAGATGAACCACCGTGGTGAGGTGAGCCACAGGGAGGTGGATGAGTCTAACCACGAACCGAAGAAGACGTCTGCAGGGAAGAGAATCTCATGGAGGAGTGAAAATGTTCGTCGGAAACGAAGGAGCGAATGGTATAGGAAAGGCAATACGAAGAAAGCAGAGAATAGGTACACCCAGGGTAGGCGTCAGCCTAACCAGAGGGACATTGGGCCATCGCAAAAGCCTAGTGTGGAAGAGAGGAAGCTGCTGGATGGAGTACAGGTGACAAGTGCCACTGTGAGGAGACAACGCACCTATGGGAGAAGAGGAACCGAGAAGAGAGAAGACTGACGAAGAGGAGATCACGAGAGGAAACATGGAGTACCTGTAGGACGCAGTGGAAGTGCAAGGCTATCTCAGAGTGCACGACGCGGTGGAGGCGCTGCATGCACTGAATCTTACAGTGGTAATGAGCCGTTGGAGTACACTCGTAGCCACAGAGAGAGGATTTCTATTAGGTGTTCAGGGAACACCCATCACACCCGGTCCTATGCGAGATGGAGATATAATGAGGCAAGTGACTGGCAAGGTGGTACGAGCCACATCACCAACTGGAGGAGTGACACTTCAGGAACGGAGGGAGCAAGAGTATAGGTTGCCCTCTGGAGTGCTGCTCTTCCGATATGACTCTTATTTTAAGGAGAGGGGTATGTTACGGTGCCCTCTCCTATTTCTTTCGTTTGCCTGCTTTAAGAGTCATATCAGCTCTCCCTACTGATTCTCTGGGGAACAGGGTGTCTATTGATATATGTGGCGAACGGACCGGCCGCCAGATAAAGGCGAAATTTACATTATAAGTTGTAGGTAAGGGGAAAGTGGCGCCCTGATATAAAATGAAAGAGTATCCCCTACTGCAGATATGACGTTTTGGAAGGGACGCTAGCCGTGTGCGGATTGGGTGGCTTGGGTCACGGGCGACCAATCAGAGCCTGCTGTGACGTCACCGTGTGCCCCGGGCGGTGCCAACGTCAGAGTTGACCTGACTGTGGAGGCGAGAGGACGCACCTCGGTCAGCTCTCAAGGATTTGAGGCTCTACAAGCATTTCTTAGTGGATTAGAGCTAGCCATCGCAGCCCACGTTATATATTGGAGACCCCGAGCTTCTGGGAAGCAAACAGGAACCAAGTTCATTGAGCAAGGAAGTGCCAAACTTGGAAAATATTCGGCGACGACGCTGGGCGGCGACGTTGGACGTTGACGGCCTTGAAGGTGTGGCGGGCAGGCCTAGCTGTGACCGGGTCACATCCACTGAGGGTTTTGGAGGGACGACACCGTTCCTAGGACAAGGAGCAACGCCTTGTGGAAGGGGCGAGTGTGTGAAATAGTGATTAGCTCAGTGCCCATTGATGAACCAGGATTGGGGTAGCTGAATCTCAGGGATTGGAACGGCGACGACGCGAAGGCTTCACGACACCTGAGGACCTGTGGAACGTTCCTGGATCGTCAAGGATCGACTCAGGAAGCGTGGGAACCTCACACCATTGAGGGACAGGCGTCGTGAGCCAGGAATGTAAAGGTAGATCATTTTCCCTCCCATTACCCCTTGTGTGAGTAGGCGAGATAGGCCACAATATTCACTTATGTATGTGGCACTAGGACATGAATACTTTGGTAGTAGAATAGGCTGCAGGGCAGCTTGTGTCCAAGACTGTCAGAGAGGACAGTGTGTGTGCACGGCAGGACAGTGAAGAAGAGGTGCCGACGTGGTGAAGAGGCCCTCCTGTGAGAGAGTGTGTGACTCCTGTCTTTCTGCCCAGTTGAAGGAGTGTTGGAGTCGTGGAAGAAGAGTTGCTGACGATCTCCAGATTTATTATCCTTATTTTCATATTCATGTATTACTTGTGATTGTATGTGTGATCATGTAATTTGTGTCAGTAAATTCACACATTTTTACCATTGTCTTTAAGTGTGCCTCCATTATAATATTTCTCTATGAGCATACACAAAGGTTATTATAGTACCACCTAGGGAACACCACGTTCTCTATAGAGGTTCTTATTGCATGGAGAGTGGTAAAAACAGCACAGACTTATATAAAAGTGTACCCTTAGCCATCCGATCAGTATCAGTGCCTAAATGGTGGCAACTAGTAACGTAGTGGCTAGAGAGAGGTAAAGCCACACAGACCTTCCTGGGAGAGTACCCTGGGCCGACAGTCCAATAGCAGATCTATGGGAGTAGCAACCTTCTGGCAACAGACAATATATAATACACCCACTGAACTGCATCGCTGGGGTGCAGATATAATAACCCAGCTGGCGACCTTGTTAAGAAGAGGATAAAGAAGACAGGCGGGAAAGGAGTTCCTGCAACCTTTTTGTCTGGCAGGCAAGACTCAGGGAGGTTATTGTTATAAGGTAAGCCTGAATCTTCCTTCACTCCTCCATGGGTCTTGGCCGGAACTGTTAACAGCTGTTTCCCCGTGTTTGACTGAAGGGCTTCCATGGTGAATCAGTGGCACCCCCCTTTTGTGGTGGAAGCAAAGACCTGCGGAGGTGGGCATTGTTGGTCCTCTCCTGTGTGACCAAGGAGACTCCGGTGAATCCTGGGAGTCGGAGGGGCTGAGTATTTGGCCTTTTGAGCCCCTAGCAGCTGAGTGCTAGCAGAGCCCTGGAACACACCCCATGACAAAATATATATATATATATATATATATATATATATATATATATATATATATATATATATATATATATATATATATACATATATATATACATATATTATTAAATATGATTGAAAAAGTAAGATTAATAATTCTAACACGAATTTTCTCAATCTTTCGTACATTTCTTTTCACTGTTGGAGGTAATTCAAAAATCAATTCTCCAAAATTCATTTTTATTTCTAGTCTGACGCGACACTTGAGCGCGTTTCGTAAAACTTATTGCATTTTCAAAGACTTTACACATACACAACTGAATAGAACTTACATATCTCCGATTTGTTTATATCTACATTTGAGTGAGGTGGATGGGGTGAGGTGGTATTTAATAGGGTATTAATTTCATCAACACAAGACAGAACACGAAACAATGGGTATTGAAATGGAAGTGATTGTAGAAAGCCTATTGGTCCATATTTATAGAAGCAATATAGAAGCATCAAGAAATATGGACCAATAGGCTTTCTACAATCACTTCCATTTCAATACCATTTCAATTTATGCAAATTGGGCCTTGCATAGTAGGCTGAGAAGTGCGTTCTGGCTACTAGGTACGACATATATATATATATATATATATATATATATATATATATATATATATATATATATATATATATATATATATATATATATTTATATATATATATATATATATATATATATATATATATATATATATATATATATATATATATATATATATATATATATATATATGTGCCTATACTTGCATAAACCACAAGTGAAGATTAACAATCTTTGGACAACACCCACCAGTGGGACTCGAACCCAGAAAGCACAACTACCTTCCAGTAGCTGCCATAACTAGTACGCTTTAACCCACTACACCATCAGACCCTACAAAAGAAGTAGAGACTTCGAGATATATATACATCTCAAATATCTCCACTTCCCGTACATGTACATGTACATATATATATATATATATATATATATATATATATATATATATATATATATATATATATATATATATATATATATATATATATATATATATATATATATATATATATATGTCGTACCTAGTAGCCAGAACGCACTTCTCAGCCTACTATGCAAGGCCCGATTTGCCTAATAAGCCAAGTTTTCATGAATTAATGTGTTTTCAATTACCTAACCTACCTAACCTAACCCAACCTAACTTTTTCGGCTACCTAACCTATCCTAACCTATAAAGATAGGTTAGGTTAGGTTAGGTAGGGTTGGTTAGGTTCGGTCATATATCTACATTAATTTTAACTCCAATAAACAAAAATTGACCTCATACATAATGAAATGGGTAGCTTTATCATTTCATAAGAAAAAAATTATAAAAATATATTAATTCAGTAAAACTTGGCTTATTAGGCAAATCGGGCCTTGCATAGTAGGCTGAAAAGTCCGTTCTGGCTACTAGGTACGACATATATATATATATATATATATATATATATATATATATATATATATATATATATATATGTCGTACCTAGTAGCCAGAACGCACTTCTCTGCCTACTATGCAAGGCCCGATTTGCCTAATAAGCCAAGTTTTCATGAATTAATTGTTTTTCGACTACCTAACCTACCTAACCTAACCTAACCTAACTTTTTCTACTACCTAACCTAACCTAACCTATAAAGATAGGTTATGTTAGGTTAGGTAGGGTTGGTTAGGTTCGGTCATATATCTACGTTAATTTTAACTCCAATAAAAAGAAATTGACCTGATACATAATGAAATGGGTAGCTTTATCATTTCATAAGAAAAAAATTTGAGAAAATATATTAATTCAGGAAAACTTGGCTTATTAGGCAAATCGGGCCTTGCATAGTAGGCCGAGAAGTGCGTTCTGGCTACTAGGTACGACATATATATATATATATATATATGTCGTACCTAGTAGCCAGAACGCACTTCTCAGCCTACTATGCAAGGCCCGATTTGCCTAATAAGCCAAGTTTTCATGAAATAATTGTTTTTCGACTACCTAACCTAACCTAACCTAACTTTTTCGGCTACCTAACCTATAAAGATAGGTTAGGTTAGGTTAGGTAGGGTTGGTTAGGATCGGTCATATATCTACATTAATTTGAACTACAATAAAAAATAATTGACCTCATACATAATGAAATGGGTAGCTTTATCATTTCATAAGAAAAAAATTAGAGAAAATATATTAATTCAGGAAAACTTGGCTTATTAGGCAAATCGGGCCTTGCATAGTAGGCTGAGAAGTGCGTTCTGGCTACTAGGTACGACATATATATATATATATATATATATATATATATATATATATATATATGTCGTACCTATATATATATATATATATATATATATGTCGTACCTATATATATATATATATATATATATATATATATATATATATATATATATATATATATATATATATGTCATACCTAGTAGCCAGAACGCACTTCTCAGCCTACTATGCAAGGCCCGATTTGCCTAATAAGCCAAGTTTTCATGAAATAATTGTTTTTCGACTACCTAACCTAACCTAACCTAACTTTTTCGGCTACCTAACCTATAAAGATAGGTTAGGTTAGGTTAGGTAGGGTTGGTTAGGATCGGTCATATATCTACATTAATTTGAACTACAATAAAAAATAATTGACCTCATACATAATGAAATGGGTAGCTTTATCATTTCATAAGAAAAAAATTAGAGAAAATATATTAATTCAGGAAAACTTGGCTTATTAGGCAAATCTGGCCTTGCATAGTAGGCTGAGAAGTGCGTTCTGGCTACTAGGTACGACATATATATATATATATATATATATATATATATATATATATATATATATATATATATATATATATATATATACATATACATATATATATATATATATATATATATATATATATATATATATATATATATATATATATATATATACATATATATATGTTGTACTCAAATTCTATGTCAGTTGAAATGTAACCAATCACAGGCAAGTAGGCCTCTGACGTCATGCCAGACAGAGGAGCATCAAGCCATGCTCCCCGCAACCTCAGTTATCCTCACAGACTCAGGGTAGAAGGACCTCGGCTGGCGAGATATATACCTTGTTGTCTCGGTCAATAAATATACAGAAGCGACTACTGTGTCTACATTCTACCCGAACAAGGCAAACGAATACTGGTAGCAGCAGTGGGACCCAGAATTTTTTTCTGGAAACTAAAATTCAAGTACCCAGCATCGCCGTGTGTTTCATAGTACTGCCGCCACCACCGCCAACAGCCGCCATCCTGCCACCCACGCATCAAATATTGTGCCAGACCGGGGTCCTGCCATCAACCACTGCTCCAGGCCAACGTTTCAGAAGTATGGGTCAATATTTTCCTGTGAGAACGCGCACTCATCAGTGAGGAGGAAGGAAGCTTCCCGCGCCAGCCATTTTTGAATCTCGCGCCACCACGTGGGAACCTGCACCCACCACCATCACCACCACCCAAGCTGACAGCATCTATGCTTTGTGAGTGTTCAAGCTACTGCAATCATGGTCAATCATCGTCGCAACTATCAACTGATCATCGTATGTGCTGTATTGTTCCTTGAGAATATTTGGTGGACTGCAATTGTTTGACTAGTGTCGCCTCCCGAAGCTCACACACCTCGCCTCCCTCTCAAGCTCACACCTCGCCACCAGCCCCTGCTACATCATTTTGTGTGAACTCCTGCCTCCCAATCGTGTTTCTCCACCGACATCGTCGCAATATCGTCGTCGTCAGAATTTATCTTCGTGCTTCCAGCGTCAACAGTGTGGGGTCCCTGATTCTCGCGCCACCACCGCCAGTAGCGCTGCCATCGCACCAGTTTGTAAACAAACCTCACATGTGCCCCTTCAGGTCTTCACGACGTTCCTCCAATTTTGGCTACTGGTGATTCTCATGAATTGCAACCCTGAGATAAGTAATTGGTAGTTGAGAACAATGTGCCAAGTTCTAAAACGTGACTTACATAATACTATCCATAATATCCTGTGAATTAACCAATCAGTGACTTGTTAAATATTGGAGCCACCTCAGTACTCAACTCCCCACAATTTCCTTGTGTGATTTCAACATTCCTGCTTCTTACAGTAATTTCATTGAATTTTAATTGTTCTCCTAGAGTGTTATTGGTAAATTCAAATTCCAGTGAAGTAAGAAATCCTTGTTTTAGTAGCAGTTAAGGATTTGTGCAATATGATTTTTTTTAATTCCTCCAAGCCTAAAATTAAAATTTATTCCTTCAACATTGCATATTATAATTTTTACCATAGCAGTTATATACATTCCTGTGTCCAATTTATGTGCTACATACATATTTCTTGCATTGCCACTTGTTGTGTTGAATCTTTTTAATGAAATTTTGCAATTGCATTTTACAGTTTTTATTCTCAATTGCTGTGCTTAGTCTGGTTTAATTAATTTACATTCATCTAATTCCAGTCATTTTTTTTAATGAAAGATTGCTAAATTTTGTTTACAATTGCTTGTTCTTAATTATTTTCTTGCCTAGCCCAATTTAATAATTTTTATTTCTGCCATTTTTTTTTACTTTAGCCAAGTTGATATTTTTTTGAGTGTTTATTTTTGTGTATACTATTTCTGATGCCAGGTGCACTTAATAATAATCTGCGTTCAAATATTACTTCCACGGCTGTGACAATGCCTACCACTGTTGAAACCCCTTCAGAATCAACAGGAACAGTTGCTCGTCCCAATGGCCAGAGATCAGCTCAGGAAATGGCTATTCCTCTTTTTGCTGGAGAATCACGCTTATTAGAATCATGGTTTAGTAAGGTTGAAGCGAAAACTGTTGCACGTTTTTCTAAGCCTACTGATGCCGAATACTTAGCAATTGCACGGTCAGCCGTGGACACAACCAAAGGTGATGCACGTTTTGTTGTTGATGAGAAAGCCATTGTTAGCCTCCAGTCTTGGCCCGAATTTAAGGATTTCTTTCGCCATCGCTTTGTTAATAAAGGAGACCTTGACCCTTATAGGTTAGTCAAGAAAATTGCCAATGCCACCATGCAGCCTGGTTAGTCTTTTAATGCATTTACTAGCCGTCTCGATCAGTATCTGTATGCCTTAGTTTCTGCTATGAATAATTCGACTTGGTTAGATAAAGACAATAATCTGTCCCCTGAGGCTATGGCCAAAATGATAGCATTTGGTACTTTAATGCATTTTGCCCCCGAGCATACAAAACCAATTGTGGAGCAACAAAATTTTGGTGTTAAACATGAAATTGGTGAAGTGTTTGAGGCTATTAACAATGCCACAGATAAACTAGCTCCCCAAAGTGCTCAACTGTTGCCACCCTCTGATGCTGTAAATGTAGTTACAAGCTCTCAGCATCCTCCCACAAATTCTCAAAACTCTTGGTCGCAGAAGCGTACCCATGCTCGTAGCCCCCAGTCAAATTCGCCGCCTCATAAATTGCCGAAACGCCATAGTCCACAACCATCCACTCCCTCATGTTGGCATTGTGGTACGAGTAACCACCTTGCAAGGGACTGTTGGTCCGCCCCTAGATCATCACCTCCTAGACAATTCTCTCGGTCCCCGTGTCAATCTAATCATTCTAGGCTACCATATTGCAAATACCATAAACAAGTTGGTCACCACACTGCGGATTGTAGAGCTAGGCAAAGGACATCTCCACCTCGTAACTCCCATGGTCAGTCTTGGCGAGGCTCACAGCGTCCAAGACATTATCAGAACTCTCGTAATTACAACTCCCAGCCCAGCTATAATGCAACTTCAAATTATAATGATCAGTCACAGAATGCTGGAGCTCAGAATGTTCACTCCATGTCGTCGGGAAACCCCCAAGGCCATCCGCTAACCAATTCAAGCTAGCCAATCCTAGTGCCCTCCCTGTGTATTCAGTAGCTACCCAAAATAGATTTGGACACTTGACAGAGGAGGACACTGACTCTAGACCAGTTGTAGATGTTGACGGATCCACAGTAAATTTGACACAAACAAGACGCAGATATCCCAGACAACATAAGTCAAAAGTAGTAACTTGTCCAGTCTCAAGTGATGGTCCCCTTGTCTCAGCCATTGTACATGGTAGAGTTTTAAAAGTTTTTCTTGACTCAGGTGCAAAAATTAATATTGTCAAGCCCTCAGCTCTTAGAGACATTGAAAGTAGGCACCTTACTATTTTAAAACAGTCACACATACCTTTTCTAAGTGGTATTTCAGGAAATAAAGTAAAAGTTCAGGGTGAAATTGACCTCCCACTCAAGTTCAATGATGTCACATTGTCTATAACATGTTTAGTTGTTGACATTATTCATTTTCCTGGAGACATTCTCTTAGGTCTGTACACCATGATTGATGAAAATTTTGCATTGTTTCCCCATCGTTGGAACATAAGTATCAAAGACCATGTCATACCCTTGTGTAGCATGTATCGACAGGGCCACGAGTTCAACCTTCAATCAGATTACGTTAATTTTGTTGACACCTGCCTTGCTAGCGTAGGTTTGTCAGATCATTGTCGTGGTAGCATACCCGAGAAAACAGGCACTCGATTGAAGCATAGTAGTTGTGCAGTTGTTAAGGAGAATGAGTATCGGGACTTTCTGGAAGGGGACGCCCTAACGGATTCTCGTTGTCTCGCTCGCCTGGCAGCTTCCATCTCTGAAGTCAGTGGTTCCACGGCTACTGACACTGTGCTACACCCTCATTCTCTCACCAGAATAAGAGTTAAGGTTCAGGGAGTGCCTGAGTTGTCGGATGTGATTGCAGAAAGTGAAACATGTAAAGTGAATGGTACATTTGTTGAACCCTCCTGGCACACAGTGCAGGATGGTACTGTCACATTATTTATCGCAAACACTAGTAATGCCGATATCCATCTCCAGTCTGGTACCCATGTTGTAGATTTTGCCCATTACTCGTTACCGGTGCGAGTTGTGGATGATGTCTCCATGGATCATACTGTTTGTACACTCACACCAGGAGAACAGGGATCTCAGCCAGAGGTGCAAGCGCAACACCTCAGTCCTACTGATTTTCCTGACTCTGTGGCTCAGCTTTTGGAAATTTTGAACAAGAATAGAGCTGTTGTTGCTCTACCAGGAGAAAAATTAGGTCTCACTCCTCTTATTATACATAAAATTCCCCTTGAACAAGGAACTACGCCTATTTATGTACCAGCTTACTGTCTTTCCCATTCTCAGAGAGCAGAAGCAGATAGACTTTTAGAGGAAATGTTACAGAGTGATGTAACTGAATCGAGTAATTCGCCATGGAACGCTCCATTGATTCTTGTACCAAAGCGAGATGGGACTTGGAGACCTGTAATCGATTATCGCAAGCTTAACAGAGTAACAATACCTGATCGTTTCCCACTTCCAGCTCTAAATGATTTGTTGCAAAGTATTGGTAGAAACAAAGTATTCTCAACGTTAGATTTGTTGCAGGGATTCTGGCAAATCCCCCTTGATGAGGAAAGTAAACAATTGACAGCCTTTAGTACTCCCAATGGTCATTTTCATTTCAAAAGAATGTCGTTTGGTTTGCGTAGTAGTCCAATAACTTTTTCACGGCTCATGACAAATCTATTTCGTAGATTGATAGGAAGTACTCTTCTAGTTTACCTTGATGATCTCATAATCATGTCGCAAGATGTTCAGACTCATTTCCAAAACCTTGAGAAAGTACTTGCAAAGCTCGCTGAAGCTAATTTAAAAATAAAGCTTGCAAAATGTTCATTTTTAAAGCAAAAGATTAATTTCCTAGGTCATACAGTTACACCATCAGGTATTACATTGAATGAATAAAAAATTATTGCTGCCCGTGATTTTCCAACACCTCGTACCGCAGAAGCCGTAAGACAGTTCACAGGTCTTGTAGGATTTTATCGTTCATTTATTGCTGGATTCTCTATTATAGCCGCTCCGCTTTACAAGTTGCAAAGAAAAGATGAACCCTTTGTTTGGGGAGAGGCCCAGGATCAGTCATTCAAAAAACTCAAGTCAGCCTTGATTTCGTCACCTGTCCTCAGGTACCCAGATTTTTCTAAACCTTTTACGTTGGTTACAGATGCTAGTGACATAGGTCTAGGTGCTGCATTACTTCAAGCAGAAGGTCACAGAGATCACGCAATAGCTTATGCTAGCCGCACATTATCTAAAGAAGAGAAAAATTATAGTGCAACAGAACGAGAAGCCTTGGCAGTTGTTTGGGCACTTAAACATTTCAAGGATACAATTTATAATTACCCAGTTCATGTTTTTACAGATCACCAACCATTAATTCCCTTGTTCAAAAATAAGAATCCAGTTGGAAAATTTGCTAGATATTTGCTCACAATTCAAGAATTCAATCCCACATTTGGATATATTCCAGGGAAGCAAAATGTTGTAGCCGATGCGTTTTCTCGACACGTAGCTGCGATTCAGTTAAATTACCCAGCATTAGATGCTACAGTAGTAGAAATGGAACAAAGACAAGACCCCATATGGGCACCAGTCATTAAATTTTTGACTAAGCAAGACACTCGCCCGATTCATAAACCGCCAGTACCATTGAAAGAATTAGTTATGTTGGACAATTTACTGTGTAGAGTAGTAAAGCTAGGGACAGCCCGGAGGAAATGTTGTCAGTTAGTTGTTCCAGCTGTCTTGGTTTTAACTGTGTTAAAAATTATCCATGATGCTCCTGCAAGTGCACATCCAGGAAAGGATCGTACACTCCAACAAGGTCGATTGAAATATTTTTGGCCAAAAATGGCTAAGGAGATTGCTCATTATGTTGACAGACGTTTAACTTGTTTACAGCACAAGGGACATGTTTCAGGACCTAATCCAATTCAGGTGTGCCCAGCAACTAAAGCTCCTTGGGAACGAATATCGATGGATTTATTGACAAATTTTGCGGAAACAGAGAAAGGGAACAAACATTTGCTTGTAATGGTCGATAATTTTTCACGGTTTTGCGAACTAGTTCCTATCCCGAACAAAACAGCAGAAACCATAGCCAGCGACCATGACCAAATAATTTGTAGATATAGTATGCCTAAAGTAATCCTTTCAGATAATGGTACAGAATTCAGTAATAGTATTCTAACTAGCTTGTGTGATTTATTTAACATAAAAAAAATGTAGCATCATGCCTTATCATCCGGCAAGTAATGGACTAGCCGAACGTACTAATAGGAAAGTGTTAGATGCCTTGAGAGTCGCGTTGAATTTTGATAACAACAATTGGGATGATTTTATACCCTTAATTCAGAGTGCTATAAATTCTTCAATTAATGTTTCTACAGGTGACACACCTCACACTATTCTTTATGGTACAGATAAGATCCTCCCTAATGAATTGATTAACATACCTCCTACTCCCTTATATAACGTAGATGATTTTGTTCAAGTGAAGCGTAGACAGATGCAATTAGTATTCAAGAAAATACGAGAACAACTGTCCAAAGCTACAGCCGAATTGACTCTAGCAAGAAATGCACGAACTAAACCCAGTAAAATAACTATTGGATCTGTAGTAATGATACTTAACCAACACAGGTCTGGTCCTATGTACAAGTTAACTAAGAAATTTTTGGGTCCATATAAGGTAATCGAGCTTATTAAAGGTAACAAATACAGACTTAAGAACTTGTTAACAGGAGAGTATATAAATGAGCATTTAGACCACATGAAGTTAGCTAAAATGACTGTTGACGAGACTGATGAGAAAGATGACAATGAACTTACCCAGACAGATACTCCTACTCGGACACCACCTTCTGTGGTTGACAGACCACTGGATGTTCAGCAACCCCATACTAGCAATTATAATCTTAGATCTAGACCTCTCGTTTCAACCGTGCACTCACCACATGTCCATTGGCTAGATGTTAACGAGGATATCTCTCAAGATGATAGTTTGTCACATGAAGTTTCATCTGTTCCGGACCTTCAGTCAGAGCCAGAGTTGTATAGTGCTCTGGATGAGCTAGGTGTAGATATCCGCAGAATTTATAATTGAATGCACTCTGCAGTTATTCTGTTTGTTTTGAAAAAAAAAAAAAATTCATTTGCAGTATTTCTACCACATGTGTCTTATTATTACCATTATATATAATGTATAGTTTTTCTGAACTTCATTTTGTTATAAATTAGATGCCATTGTTAAGTCTACTATCATTTGTATTTTTTACAGTGCTTGTCATAAGAGTTATTATTGTTCTAGCAACCACATTGAGGCCAGTGAATCCTGACTGCTATCACGCAGATGTTAGTCTTCTTGTTCCAGGTCTTGTATATAGCTTGTAAATACATTGCACATTAAATATATTGTACATTGGTCGTGTAAATATATTGTATATTTCAGTGTCAAAGAAAAAAAAAAGAAAAAAAAAATCATTATCTATCTTTAAATTCATTTGTGGTTGTTAGGTCAGAATTTTGTTCCATTAATGTAATAATTGTTTAATATTGTATGGTTTTCAAGCACATGCCATTGACACATGTTAATAATTTTGTTTAGGCAATACCTTGACTTGTATTGTTCATATCTGATCAGTAGACATCCACATGTTCTTAATACTCTGGTTTAATCAAAGCATTGTTACCATGATTTTCACCTATTATGATGAATTTTTTTTTTGGTTCATATGCCGAGTTGTTAGTATTACGCACACCTGATCTTCTTTCAATGTTTTATTATGCAAATTTCACATGTAAGCCATTATTGAATGCCACCGAGGTCCTTTCAGTATCATTGTAACTATATAGCTAGCCAGAGCTTGTCGACAAGGGTCGTCGACTTGGTAGCGTGTCCGAGCGGTGTTATACTCAAATTCTATGTCAGTTGAAATGTAACCAATCACAGGCAAGTAGGCCTCTGACGTCATGCCAGACAGAGGAGCATCCAGCCATGCTCCCAGCAGCCTCAGTTATCCTCACAGACTCAGGGTAGAAGGACCTCGTCTGGCGAGATATATACCTTGTTGTCTCGGTCAATAAATATACAGAAGCGACTACTGTGTCTACATTCTACCCGAACAAGGCAAACGAATATATATATGCATATATATATTAGTATATTTTGGTAGCAGTCTTTCCTGTAGACATATATTATTAAATATGACCGAAAAAGTAAGATTAATAATTCTAACACGAATTTTCTCAATCTTTCGTACATTTCTTTTCACTGTTGGAGGTAATTCAAAAATCAATTCTCCAAAATTCATTTTTATTTCTAGTCTGACTCGACACTTGAGCGCGTTTCGTAAAACTTATTACATTTTCAAAGACTTTAGCTAACACATACACAACTGAATAGAACTTACACATCTCCGATTTTGTTTATATCTACATTTGAGTGACGTGGATGAGGTGAGGTGGTATTTAATAAGGTATTAATTTCATCAACACAAGCCAGAACATGAAACAATGGGTATTGAATAGAAGTGATTGCAGAAAGCCTATTGGTCCATATTTCTTGATGCTTCTATATTGGAGTGGAGTCTTGAGGTGGGTAGAACATAGTTGTGCATTAATTGGCTGTTGATTGCTGGTGTTGACTTCTTGATGTGTAATGCCTCGCAAACGTCAAGCCGCCTGCTATCGCTGTATCTATCGATTGGCCAAGTGTCTTCTTATAGCATCGTTTATTTCCGCGTTGCTATATCCGTTGTTCACCAATACCTGAGTTACTCTTTCAAACTCTCTACTCACGTTGCTCAATTCGGAGCAGTGGGTAAGCGCTTGACGCATTGAGAACACTGGCTTTGTATCTTTGGGGGCACTCACTTCTACCGTTCAGGCATAATCCTATGTTGGTGGGCTTAGTATATATGTTGGTGCTTAAAGAGGTTCCTGTTTTTGTTATTAGTACATCCAAGAATGGCAGACTGTTATTTTCACTATTTTCATGTGTAAATCGGAGTACTGACTCTCTCTCTAGATGGCTTTTTAGAACAATTAGTTCATCTGAGTCTTTTACTGTTACGAATATGTCATCTACATAACGGCAATATACAGTTGGTTTTTGTCTACTACTGAAGACTCTGTCCTCGATGGTTCCCATATTTATTTACTAATATAAATATTAGTAAATAAAACTCCTAAGGGGGAGCCCATTGCTACTCCGTCTATTTGTAAATACATGTCTCCTTGTGGACTGATGAAAGGGGCTTTCTTTGTACATGCTTCGAGAAGACTCTTCAAGTGTGGCTCAGGTATGTCTAATTTGGGGGGTGCTCTCGTCTCTGTATACTCTGTCCAGTATCATTCCTATGGTTGTGTCGACTGGGACGTTGGTAAATAGGGATTCGACGTCCAGGGAAGCAATGATTCCATCGAGCTAAGTAGATTTGATTAATTCTAGGAAATCTGCTGATGACTGTAGACTGTACTTTCTTGGAGTGTATGGAGTTAGGAGTTCGTTAAGTCTTTTTGCCAGGTGATAGGTTGGAGTTGGTATTTGGCTGATTATTGGGCGTAGTGGGTTACCTGGTTTGTGTGTCTTAACATTGCCATAGGCATATCCTAAGCCATAGTCGCCTTGAAGTTTAGTGAAATGCACACTACCTTTCTTTGCGTTGATTGCTGTAATTGTTTTGTTTACTTTCCGCTTAAGGTCTTCTATGGGGTTCCTCGTGATTCGTTGAAATTTGGAGTCGTCACTAAGGATGTCGCTAATTTTGTTCATGTATTCTTGGGTAGGAATCAATACATATGCTGCTGTCTTGTCAGCTTTCATATTGTTACGTCTTTCACATTTTTTAGTTGTTTTGCTGCTTCATTGTGTCGTGGGGTTAAGATTGTAGATGAATATGTTCCTCGTTTTTTCCCCACTTCTGTTAGTAGTTCAGCCTGAAATGTGTCAGTGGTGATGAATTTTTGTTGTCTTCTAGCTTATGGATGTCGTCCAGAAGCATTTCGATTTCCAGGCGTTTTTGATGCATCTTTGGTTTAGATATAAAATCTTTTCACTTGAGAATGAACCATGGAGGTTCGAAACGTACTTTCGTATATTAATACAAAAGTTCTTACGAAACTTCACTCCTTCTGAAGATGTATTAATATACGAAAGTACTTAAGGAAATTCCTGTTTCATTTTTCCTCCGTGGTCTGACATTGTCATAAATATATATATATATATATATATATATATATATATATATATATATATATATATATATATATATATATATATATATATATATATGTATGTATATATATATATATATATATATATATATATATACATATATATATATATATATATATATATATATATATATATATATATATATATATATATATATGTCGTACCTAGTAGCCAGAACGCACTTCTCAGCCTACTATGCAAGGCCCGATTTGCCTAATAAGCCAAGTTTTCCTGAATTAATATATTTTCTCTAATTTTTTTCTTATGAAATGATAAAGCTACCCATTTCATTATGTATGAGGTCAGTTTTTTTTATTGGAGTTAAAATTTACGTAGATATATGACCGAACCTAACCAACCCTACCTAACCTAACCTAACCTATCTTTATAGGTTAGGTTAGGTTAGGTAGGTTAGGTAGTCGAAAAACAATTAATTCATGAAAACTTGGCTTATTAGGCAAATCGGGTCTTGCATAGTAGGCTGAGAAGTGCGTTCTGGCTACTAGGTACGACATATATATATATATTCGGTCATATTAAATATGACCGAAAAAGTAAGATTAATAATTCTAACAGGAATTTTCTCAATATTTCTTATATTTCTTTTCACTGTTGATGGTACTTGAAAAAATCCATTCTCCCAAATTCATTTTTATTTCTAGTCTGACGCGACACTTGAACGTGTTTCATAATAACTTATTACATTTTCAAAGACTTTGGTTTACGCACACACAACTATAACTTGCAAACACTAAACAGAGTTTGAACAGCTTTGATTTTATACCTGCATTTGGGTAAGGTGTTATGTTACAACAGTTTTAGATGAGGTGAAAACAAACTTTCAACACAAGACAGAACACGAAACAATGGGTATAATATTAAGTTAAAGGGAAGAATGGAAGTAACTGCAAAGGGCGTATTGTTCCATATTTCTTGATGCTTCTATATTGGTGTGGAGTCTTGAAGTGGGTAGAATATAGTTGTGCATTAATTGGCTGTTGATTGCTGGTGTCGACTTCTTAATGTGTAGTGCCGTATCAATACGCGTATGGAAACGCATAGGGAAATGTCAAGCCACATAAGCCTGGAAACCCACTTCGGCCAATCATCAGCCAGATACCCACACCCACGTACAGACTGGCGAAACGACTCAACGGATTGCTGACTCCTTATGTCCCTTGCACCTTCAGCCTGAAGTCTCCAAAGGAATTTGTTGACTTACTGCAGGGAACACGGGCCACAGGGATAAGAGCCTCGTTGGACGTAGATTCACTGTTTACCAACGTACCTGTGGATGAAACAATCGGGATGATAGCAGACAGAGTGTATCGTGATCCGGCCTGTACTCCTCTTGACATACCAGAAAACATTCTAAGGAAACTACTCCAAGCCTGTATTAAAGAGGCACCCTTTTTGAGCCCGGATGGACACATGTATAAGCATGTAGATGGGGTCGCCATGGGTTCTCCCCTAGGTGTCCTGTTTGCGAACTTCTACATGGGTTCCATCGAGCAAAAAGTCTTAGTCGACATGAACCTGAAACCACAAGGACATCTTGTGGTTTCAAGATGACTTTTTTGTTGTCTTCTAGCTTATGGATGTCATCCAGAAGCATTTCGATTTCCAGGCGTTTTTGATGCTTCTTTGGTTTAGATATGAATTCACAATTTAGACCAAGATTTAAGAGGTCTCGTTGGTCCTGGGTGAGATCATAAGAAGTCAAGTTAATGTAGCCATCTTTAGGACGAGGGATCTTTAACTGTCCACCGTTTAGGGCTGTTAACTTACGGAGTGTCATTGTTTCCACACGAGTTTATGTTGTTGTTTCAGGTTAAATAGTTCACTGTTGATGGTTTGCTTGAGTTGGATAGGGATGTCGTACTGGGTCCATTTGTTTAACAGATGCTCAGCCTGCTCTGTAGGGGTTTGGAGGGCTTCCTTCTTCTTGTTTAGTTGATACCGTATAAGCTCTTGCCTATACCTATAGGTAAACTCTGTATTAGGGACTGCTGGGTCATGTGGGTTTATATTGCTGTATACTGGCAGCAGGTTTTCTTTCATCCATAAGCTAGAAGACAACAAAAAAGTCATCACCACTGACACACTTCAGGCTGAACTACTAGCAGAAGCGGGGAAAAAACGAGGAACATATTAATCTACAATCTTAACCCCACGACTCAAAGAAGCAGCAAAACAACTAAAAAATCTGAAAGACGTAACAATAAGAAAAGCCAACAAGACAGCAGCATATGTATTGATTCCTACCAAAGAATACAAGAACAAAATTAGCGACATCCTTAGTGATGACACCAAATTTCAACGAATCACGAGGAACCCCGTGGAAGACCTTAAGCGGAAAGTAAACAAAACAATTACAGCAATCAACGCAAAGAAAGGTAGTGTGCATGTCAATAAACTTCAAGGCGACTATGACTTAGGATATGCCTATGGCAATGTTAAGACACACAAACTAGGTTACCCACTATGCCCTATAATCAGCCAAATACCAACTCCAACCTATCACCTGGCAAAAAGACTCAATGAACTCCTAACTCCATACACTCCAAGTACGTATAGTCTACAATCATCAGCAGATTTCCTAGAATTAATCAAATCTACTCAGCCCGATGGAATCATTGCTTCCCTGGACGTCGAACCCCTATTTACCAACGTCCCAGTCGACACAACCATAGAAATGATACTGTACAGAGTATACAGAGACGAGAGCACCCCCAAATTAGACATACCTGAGCCACACTTGAAGAGTCTTCTCGAAGCATGTACAAAGGAAGCCCCTTTCATCAGTCCACAAGGAGACATGTATTTACAAATAGACGGAGTAGCAATGGGCTCCCCCTTAGGAGTCTTATTTGCTAATTTTTATTTGGGAACCATCGAAGACAGAGTCTTCAGCAGCAGACAAAAACCAACTGTATATTGCCGTTACGTAGATGACATATTCGTAATAGTAAAAGACTCAAATGAACTTATTGTTCTAAAAAGCCATCTACAGAGAGAGAGAAAGTCAGTACTCCGATTTACACATGAAAATAGTGAAAATAACAGTCTGCCATTCTTGGATGTACTAATAACAAAAACAGGAACCTCTTTAAGCACCAACATATATTCTAAGCCCACCAACATAGGATTATGCCTGAACGGTAAAAGTGAGTGCCCCCAAAGATACAAAGCCAGTGTTCTCAATGCTTATATTCGTCGAGGGCTTACCCACTGCTCTGAATGGAGCAACGTGAGTAGAGAGTTTGAAAGAGTAACTCAGGTAATGGTGAACAACGTATATAGCAACTCGGAAATAAACGCTGCTATAAGAAGACACTTGGACCGTTGGTATAATCCTGAACCTAGAACAGAAACCACAATACCTCCAATAAAATTATATTACAAATCAACCATGCACAGTGAACATATAAAAGAGGAAAGAATAACGAAAGAAATAATCCGTAAAGGAGTAAAAAGCATTACTCCTAACCAAAACATAGACCTGATAATATTCTACAAAACCAAGAAGATTTCCAAACTCCTTATCATAAACAGCCCGAAGCCGACGGAGAACCCTCTACAGCAGTCAAGCATTGTATACATGTACACTTGCCCCCACTTGCCAAAAGGATGTAACCTTCAATCTAAGTACATAGGTATGACGTCGACCAAGCTGACGAGGCGTTTTACATGTCATCTTCAATCTGGTGGCCCCAGGATTCACATGAGACAAGCCCATGACATCACCCTAACAAGAGAAATGTTGAACAAAAATACCTGTATAATATACAAAACCCAAGATGCAAAAAGATTTCAAATTCTTGAAGCAATTCGCATAAGAATAGAAGAACCTACCATGAACACCAAAATCACGGAAATATTTACTCTACCCACCATGAGAGTAAGGACAAGACCAGAACATAACGATGCCAACACAGCTGTGACAACTGACCTCTGAAGAGACAACTAACACAACACCTATACCCCCTATTAGACTATTTTACAGGAACTTCTTTTCCACAGCTCATAAAACGGAGGAAAGGGTCCTGAAAGATATTGTTAATAGAAACGTTATCCCTACAGACAAAAATCAGAGGATACAACTGACGATTTACTATAAAACCAGAAAAACGGCCAGCCTTCTCATGAGAAACTCTCCAGACACAAAACAGAACGCTTTAAAAGAGACTAACGTCGTCTATGCCTTCAAATGCCCACTTGGGGACTGTAAGCTCCAAAAAACCCAGTATATAGGCAAGACAACAACATCTCTTTCTAGGCGTTTAACGATGCATAAGCAACAGGGCTCCATTAAGGAACATATAATCTCTTCCCACAACCAAACCATCGCCAGAGAAATCCTAGTAAACAACACAGAAATCATCGATAGATACAGCGATAGCAGGCGGCTTGACGTTTGCGAGGCACTACACATCAAGAAGTCAACACCAGCAATCAACAGCCAATTATTGCACAACTATATTCTACTCACCTCAAGACTCCGCTCCAATATAGAAGCATCAAGAAATATGGACCAATAGGCTTTCTACAAACACTTCTATTCAATACCCATTGTTTGTGTTCTGTCTTGTGTTGATACTTTTAATACCCTATTAATATCCCCTCTTGTTCTGTCTTGTGTTAATGCCACATCACCCCTCCCACCTCACTCAAATGTAGATATAAAATCGGAGATACGTAAGTTCTAATCAGTTGTGTATTTGTGAACTAAAGTCTTTGAAAATGTAATAAGTTTTACGAAACGCGCCCGTGTCGCGTCAGACTAGAAATAAAAATGAATTTTGGAGAATTAATTTTTGATTTACCTCCAACAGTGAAGCGTAATGTACGAAAGATTGAGAAAATTCGTGTTAGAATTATTAATCTTACTTTTTCGGTCATATTTAATAATATATGTCTACAGGAAAGACTGCTACCAAAATTTACTAATATATATATATATATATATATATATATATATATATATATATATATATATATATATATATATATATATATATATATATATATATATATATATATATAGAGTACCACCTCTGGCTGGAAGAAGGGGGACCCATAGCCTCGGAGGAAACCACACATAACGCATTGGAGGGAATGTGGGTCCCCTCCAATACAGTTTCTGTGTGCTTTTCTCCTACCACCCCCTTCCCTTTTTTTTTTTTTTTTTCCTTTATTGTGTATTTAAAGGTTACAAAACATACAAGACAAATGCCTAAAGGTTATGGATCTCTTGAAGCTCCTCCGCTTCTGGACAGGAACCGAGGACGCACCAAGTATTTCCCCTCTGGATCGCCACACTGAGACGCTGAAATAAAAAACTGGAAGCCCTTGGGTCTCTGGTGACGTCAATGAGCTTGGACCCCAATTCCTTGAGAAATCCCAAGGCACTCTTGCCCCAGGGGCCATGCGTCTCAGACGCTATGGGAACAAAGAGGTATTGACCTTCCAGTCGCCTGTACTTGAGTGATTTTGCTGTTTCCCTGTGGTTGGCCGCCCCACCTGCTTGATCAGCTCCCAAGTGTGCATAGGTGTCAGCCAGGGTGGATACACATGTGTAGTCCCACACCAACTGTCTACCCTCCTTCCATGAGTATATGGTGATGCCATCAGGGCGAAGTGCTGGGAAATCCGGGTTTTGGACCCCTAGGATGCGAGGTTCTCTCTCCGCTGGGCACCCAGCTGAGACGAGGCTTCTCTTGATGGTGTCATTGACCTCGTTGTGTCTTGCATGCCAGCCCTTTGTGCTTCCGCAATGCAACCCATGCAGTCCGTATTGGTCTGCTTCCACCCTGTTGCAAATACACTTGTATTCAGTGTGAATTGGGGCACCAAGGCGGAGGGCCACTGCTACACGAAGGGATTCTGGATCTAGGCGCGTGCCCATTGCAGACATGGGTACTGCCAGGAGGAAGTCTCCTGCATGGGGGGCACGCACTGCTCTGAGGCGGGCTTTCTCCTTGTCTGATGTTGCGACGCTTAGCATGGCATCAGCTACTTTTTCCACTAGAGGGTGGTCCCAGCCGGACTGTTTGTGTTGTTTTGTTGGCTCTATAATGGTTGCTGGGGCTGCAAGAACATTCCACTGATTTGAACATTCAGTGAAAGCAGGATCGTGTATTCCTGCTGAATCTCTCAGGGTTGCAGGTAAAATATCTCTGACGAGGTCGTGCGATGCATGAGAGGAGGAAAGGAAGGCTGGTAGAGCAATTTGGGAGGCTGTGCGGACACCAAGGCCGCCGAGTCTTACAGGAAGGGTTGCTTGCTCCCACTGAGAGTCGGCCAATGGCAGGTTCAGGACTTTCACCAGCATGGACCTCAGAAGGGTGTCATACACATTTAACTTAGGGCTGCTGTAGGATGGAGAACATCTCAGAAAGTAGGTCAACTTAGGGAGAGACAGGCATCTTGTAAAGAGAAAGAGAGCATCATGGGCATCAATCTTGTCAATCCTGTCCTGCATTCTCTTTAGGTCAGTGATTTTTGCAGCCAGGACCTCCTCGATTGCTCGTGGGCCAATGGGGGCACCCAGGAGAGTGCAGTCCGGTGGCTCGACAACGAGAATGTCTGGAAGAGCATTTTGTATTTGCCCAGTGATGTCTGGGTTGCGGGAGATTATTTCACGTTTGGATGCATTGAGAATGAGGCCTAAGGCTGCTCCCTGCTCCTGGATTTTCCTTATATCCCCCAAAATGGTTTCCGGAGTTCCAGCTAGAGTGCCATCATCCAGGTACCAGATGTTTAGCTCGCTTGTCAGACTATCAGTGACCTCTTTGATAGCTAGGCAGAAAAGGAGGGGGGCTAAGGGGTCACCTTGTTGGACACCTTCACAGGAGTTTATTTCATGCTCCCCAAAAAGAAGCTTAGAGTCCCCACTGTAGCACGATCGAATGAATGGGTAAAGGGGACAGAAATGGTTGTGTACAGCCCTGAGGACAGCGTCTCGTCTGACTTGATTGAAGGCATTTTTGAAGTCAAGCTTTACTAGTGCCTTCTGGTCCGGGAGATCAACAATGTAAGCCCGCGCTGCATGTGCTGCAGCTTCACAACCTAGGGGAATCCCAAACCCGAGCTGATGAGGTTTCAGCAAGGTGGCTGCTTCCTGGCTGATAGATCTCACTGCAGCCTTAGCTACAAGGCGTCGGAGGGTGTTGCCAACGGCAATGGGCCTGATACCCCTATCCGTCTTCTTTAGAGCACAGAGTGCTGCTCCATAAAAGACAGGCCTGATGTCCTCAGGGATGCCGCCAGCCAAACACATGTTGGAGAATCTGGTAAGTTCCACTAGAAGGTCCTTTGCAGCATCTCCAAGCACCGGGTTCAGCATTTGCTTGATGTGCTGGGGTCTTAGGCCTGTAAAGGCCTAATATATATGTATATATATATATATATATATATATATATATATATATATATATATATATATATATATATATATTTATATATATATATATATATATATATATATATATATATATATATATATATATATATATATATATATATATATATATATTTATATATATATATATATATATATATATATATATATATATATATATATATATATATATATATATATATATATATATATATATATATATATATATATATATATATATGTCTCATTGAATATGACCGCATATTCTGTATTTTCTATTTTCTGATTTAGGGCTTCTATCCCTCTAACTATTTTCTTAGCATCAGGGGCTTAGCTGAAATAGGAATTCTCCAAAACTCATTTTCGTAATTTCCGATATTCATATACTGCAGGTATGTTGACGACATTTTTACACAGGTACCTGATGTCAGACATCTGCAGGAGCTGAAGGAGGCATTTGAGCAGAGTTCCGTGCTGCGTTTCACTTACGACATGAAAAAGGATGGGAAGCTGCCCTTTCTAGATGTAACAGTCATGGAAAAGAGCGGAGGTTTCCACACTGCAGTCTACACTAAGGAAACGAACATAGGAATGTGCCTAAATGCCAACAGCGACTGCCCAGATAGGTACAAGAGGAGTGTTGTTAACGCATATGTCGACCGTGCTCTCAGCCACAGCTCAGAATGGAAGCAAGTCGACGAAGAACTCTGTAGGGTAAGGCAGGTCCTAGTCAACAACGGCTTCTCCAATGGTTTCCTCGAAGACATCATAAGAAGGAAAGTGAAACACCATGCAACCTCTGAAGAGACAACTAACACAACACCTATGCCCCCTATTAGACTATTTTACAGGAACTTCTTTTCCACAGTTCATAAAACAGAGGAAAGGGTCCTGAAAGATATTGTCAGTAGAAACGTTATCCCTACAGACAAAAGTCAGAAGATACAACTGACGATTTACTATAAAACCAGAAAAACGGCCAGCCTACTCATGAGAAACTCTCCAGACACAAAGCAGAACACTTTAAAAGAGACAAACGTCGTCTATGCCTTCAAATGCCCTCTTGGGGACTGTAAGCTACAAAAAACCCAGTATATAGGCAAGACAACAACATCTCTTTCTAGGCGTTTAACGATGCATAAGCAACAGGGCTCCATTAAGGAACATATAATCTCTTCCCACAACCAAACCATCGCCAGAGAAATCCTAGTAAACAACACAAAACTCATCGATAGATACAGCGATAGCAGGCGGATTGACGTTTGCGAGGCACTACACATTAAAAAGTCAACACCAGCAATCAACAGCCAATTAATGCACAACTATATTCTACCCACCTCAAGACTCTGCTCCAATATAGAAGCATCAAGAAATATGGAGCAATAGGCTTTCTACAATCACTTCCATTCAATACCCATTGTTTCGTGTTCTGTCTTGTGTTGATGAAATTAATACCCTATTAAAACCACCTCACCCCATCCACCTCACTCAAATGTAGATATAAACAAATCGGAGATGTGTAAGTTCTATTCAGTTGTGTATGTGTAAACTAAAAGTCTTTGAAAATATAATAAGTTTTACGAAACGTGCTCAAGTGTCGCGTCAGACTAGAAATAAAAATGAATTTTGGAGAATTGATTTTTCAATTACCACCAACAGTGAAAAAAAATGTACGAAAGATTGAGAAAATTCGTGTTGGAATTATTAATCTTACTTTTTCGGTCATATTTAATAAGTTATATATATATATATATATATATATATATATATATATATATATATATATATATATATATATATATATATATATATTGTTACAGTACCCTCTCCTATTTCTTTCGTTTGCCTGCTTTAAGAGTCATATCAGCTCTCCCTACTGATTCTCTGAGGTACAAGGAGTCTATTGATATATGTGGCGACCAGACCGGCCGCCAGATAAGGGCAAAATTTACATTATAAGTTGTAGGTAAGGGGAAAGTGGCGCCCTGATATAAAATGAAAGAGTATTCCCTACTGCAGATATGACGTTTTGGAAGGGACGCTAGCCGTGTGCGGAGTAGGTGGCTTGGGTCATGGGCGACCAATCAGAGCCCGCCGTGACATCACCGTGTGCCCCGGGCGGCGCCAACGTCAGAGTTGACCTGACCGTGGAGGCGAGAGGACGCACCTCGGTCAGCTCTCAAGGATTTGAGGCTCTACAAGCCTTTCTTAGTGGATTAGAGCTAGCCATCGCAGCCCACCTTATATATTGGAGACCCCGCGCTTCTGGGAAGCAAAAAGGAACCAAGTTCATTGAGCAAGGAAGTGCCAAACTTGGAAAATATTCGGCGACGACGCTGGGCGGCGACGTTGGACGTTGAGGGCCTGGAAGGTGTGGCGGGCAGGCCTAGCTGTGACCGGGTCACATCCACTGAGGGTTTTGGAGGGACGACTCCGTTCCTAGGACAAGGAGCAATGCCTTGTGGAAGGGGCGAGTGTGTGAAATAGTGATTAGCTCAGTGCCCATTGATGAACCAGGATTGGGGTAGCTGAATCTCAGGGATTGGAACAGCGACGACGCGAAGGCTTCACGACACCTGAGGACCTGTGGAACGTTCCTGGATCGTCAAGGATCGACTCAGGAAGCGTGGGAACCTCACACCATCGAGGGACAGGCGTCGTGAGCCAGGAATGTAAAGGTAGATCATTTTCCCTCCCATTACTTCTTGTGTGAGTAGGCGAGATAGGCCACAATATTCACTTATGTATGTGGCAATAGGACATTAATACTTTGGTAGTAGAATAGGCTGCAGGGCAGCTTGTGTCCAAGACTGTCAGAGAGGACAGTGTGTGTGCACGGCAGGACAGTGAAGAAGAGGTGCCGACGTGGTGAAGAGGCCCTCCTGTGAGAGTGTGTGACTCCTGTCTTTCTGCCCAGTTGAAGGAGTGTTGGAGTCGTGGAAGAAGAGTTGCTGACGATCTCCAGATTTATTATCCTTATTTTCATATTCATGTATTACTTGTGATTGTATGTGTGATCATGTAATTTGTGTCAGTAAATTCACACATTTTTACCATTGTCTTTAAGTGTGCCTCCATTATTATATTTCTCTATGAGCATACACGAAGGTTATCATAGTACCACCTAGGGAACACAACGTTCTCTATAGAGGTTCTTATTGCATGGAGAGTGGTAAAAACAGCACAGACTTATATAAAAGTGTACCCTTAGCCATCCGATCAGTATCAGTGCCTAAATGGTGGCAACTAGTAACGTAGTGGCTAGAGAGAGGTAAAGCCACACAGACCTTCCTGGGAGAGTACCCTGGGCCGACAGTCCAATAGCAGATCTATGGGAGTAGCAACCTTCTGGCAACAGACAATATATAATACACCCACTGAACTGCATCGCTGGGGTGCAGATATAATAACCCAGCTGGCGACCTTGTTAAGAAGAGGATAGAGAAGACAGGCGGGAAAGGAGTTCCTGCAACCTTTTTGTCTGGCAGGCAAGACTCAGGGAGGTTATTGTTATAAGGTAAGCCTGAGTCTTCCTTCACTCCTCCATGGGTCTTGGCCGGAACTGTTAACAGCAGTTTCCCCGTGTTTGACTGAAGGGCTTCCATGGTGAATCAGTGGCACCCCCCTTTTGTGGTGGAAGCAAAGACCTGCGGAGGTGGGCATTGTTGGTCCTCTCTTGTGTGACCAAGGAGACTCCGGTGAATCCTGGGAGTCGGAGGGGCTGAGTATTCGGCCTTTTGAGCCCCTAGCAGCTGAGTGCTAGCAGAGCCCCGGCCCCCCCCCCCCCCCCCCCGTAACAAGAACTGGCGACCTTGCCAGGATTCGAACCAAGGTAGCCAAGAACTGGAAACTTCGCCAGGAAGCGTGGTTCAGACAAGTGTTGCCAGGGTACTAATACAGTGTGGCCAGTGAATTCAGTGGTACTGTTACCCAACTAGCTAAGGGACTGAAACGGTGAAATTAGTGCCTACTAACTTGTATGCGCTGTCGTGTATGCTCGATGATATAGAGATGGAGGAGGACAAAGTAAAGAAATTTATTGACACAAGGGATGAGAGACTTTTGGAAGAAGGTACCAAGGCCCAGCTCCAACAAGTGGCAAACCACTTTGGGATCAGGTTGAGGACGACTAAGGTTGCGGATCGAAGGATAGAGATCATGGCACAGCTCACAGCTCGAGAGGAGGCGACGGGAGAGGAGCCATCTCATGGAGAGCCGTCCCAAGAAGAGCCTTCGCAAGGTGAACCGTCCCGACTAGAGCCACCCCAAGCGCCTAACAGTGTGGAGAGAGTACACAGTGAACATGGGAGCAGTGGAAAGTCCAGCTGTAGTAAGAGAAGCCTGCAACTGGAAATAATGAAGATGCAACTGGAAACCCAGGTGCGGCGAGAGGAAAGAGAAGCGCAAATGCGGCGAGAGGAAAGAGAAGCGCAAATGCGGCGAGAAGAAGGAGAGAGACAACTGCGACTGGAGGAGATAAAGGCAAAGAAAGAAGTCGAGTTGCGTCGCATTGAGCGTGGTCTACCCTCACTACCTGCATGGCGGGATGACCTCAAGGTAAGGGAACGTGACTTACCTACGTTCGAACCACAAGAAGCTGAGGCGTTCATCGAGCACTTTGAATGAATAGCGACTCTGAAGGAGTGGCCGGAAGATGATTGGGCTGCTCTGGTCCAGGGCAGGTTGACCAGTGAGGCCCGGGAAGCCTACAACATGCTGGACCTAGAGGAGTGTACTAGTTACGACGCGATTATGAATGCGGTGCTCCACTCATTCCGGTTGACTCCAGAAATGTACCGGAAGCGGTTCAGAGAGTATATAAGAGCGTCGGGGAAGCCTTACGCCGAGACCGCCAAGGATATGAACGGAAATTCCTACGATGGTTGAAGGCGGAGTCGGCAGATGATATCAAACGACTGATAGTGATGGAGAAGTTTATGTCAGTGCTCCATCCTGAGTTGCGCGTGAGGGTGAGAGAAGCAGGTATTAAGGACCTGAAGGCTGCAGCGGACCGAGCCGACATGCTGGAGGAGGCACTACATCTCAGTAGGGAGGGGCCACCCAGATACTCGCCGTATCCCAGGTCGGGAGGGAACTTTAGGAGTTCAGGAGGAGCGAGGACGGATGGGGACTCTCCCAAGAGTAGTGTGCCCGATGAAGTAACCCAGTTCAAGAGCTCAAGGGACGCGGTGAGGAGCCCCAAGCTATGAGCAGTGGACCTAGCTCGGGAGCAAGTGCGGCAGCCCCGGACACGACGACAGGGAATCCAAGGAGGACCCAGGGAACGTCTGCAAGTGGTACCGCCAGGGGAACTGGCGAGTGGCCGCCCAGGGGAGGCATCCGATGCTTCAACTGTGGTGTGAGAGGATATTATGCTCGTGAGTGTGAGGAGCACCAAAGGAATATAGGACTAATGTTGGAAGAGGAGAGAGTGCTTGTTCACACCCGATATTATAGTGGACACAACGTGAATGGTTGGGAAATGAAGTTGGGTGAACATCCCTTCGTTTTCGGGGCCAACGTGAAGTTTGGAAAGTCAGACCCGGTGGAGGTTGCCGTTCTTCGAGATACGGGTGCTGACATAAGTATGGTAACCAGGAGTAGTATTCTCCTCAAGGAATTTAATGATTCACCTGTGGGAGTGGTGAGAATACACAGTGTGGGGGAGGAATACAGGTTGCCACTTCACGAAGTACAGCTGATTGCCGACTGCGGAGTCGAGAAGGCTATTGAAGCTGTAGCCTCTAAGTTACCTCTAGAGCATGTACAGATGGTGTTGGGTAATGACCTCGGAGGAGGCAGGATACAACCCGATTGGGCCAGGAGTGCCTATGTTTCAAGCAGCGGTATAACCCTGCCAGGTGAGGTATCGGTCGCTCCAGATGGTAGTGAGGAAGCCGACTTCGCCAGGGGAAACGTCGCCAGAGACGACAACAACGAGGGCGAGAGCGCAGAGAGGTCGTCGGAGGTCGTGGAAAACCCCGACGAGGACCTCCGAATAAGCCTGATGATGCGCGTGGAGGAGTGGCGAGGAGCAGCTGTACAAACGCCTGGGGCGGTGAAGAGGCTACAGACCGCACTCCCTCCACACAGAAACGTGAATAAAGTAAGCTCAGTGGATGAGCGAACGGCAGTGAGGGGCAGAGTGGTGGAGCCACGACGCAGTGCACCCTATGCCAGACAGATGAATAGTGGTAGGTGCAAGATGAACCACCGTGGTGAGGTGAGCCACAGGGAGGTGGATGAGTCTAACCACGAACCGAAGAAGACGTCTGCAGGGAAGAGAATCTCATGGAGGAGTGAAAATGTTCGTCGGAAACGAAGGAGCGAATGGTATAGGAAAGGCAATACGAAGAAAGCAGAGAATAGGTACACCCAGGGTAGGCGCCAGCCTAACCAGAGGGACATTGGGCCATCGCAAAAGCCTAGTGTGGAAGAGAGGAAGCTGCTGGATGGAGTACAGGTGACAAGTGCCACTGTGAGGAGACAACGCACCTATGAGAGAAGAGGAACCGAGAAGAGAGAAGACTGACGAAGAGGAGATCACGAGAGGAAACATGGAGTACCTGTAGGACGCAGTGGAAGTGCAAGGCTATCTCAGAGTGCACGACGCGGTGGAGGCGCTGCATGCACTGAATCTTACAGTGGTAATGAGCCGTTGGAGTACACTCGTAGCCACAGAGAGAGGATTTCTATTAGGTGTTCAGGGAACACCCATCACACCCGGTCCTATGCGAGATGGAGATATAATGAGGCAAGTGACTGGCAAGGTGGTACGAGCCACATCACCAACTGGAGGAGTGACACTTCAGGAACGGAGGGAGCAAGAGTATAGGTTGCCCTCTGGAGTGCTGCTCTTCCGATATGACTCTTATTTTAAGGAGAGGGGTATGTTACGGTGCCCTCTCCTATTTCTTTCGTTTGCCTGCTTTAAGAGTCATATCAGCTCTCCCTACTGATTCTCTGGGGAACAGGGTGTCTATTGATATATGTGGCGAACGGACCGGCCGCCAGATAAAGGCGAAATTTACATTATAAGTTGTAGGTAAGGGGAAAGTGGCGCCCTGATATAAAATGAAAGAGTATCCCCTACTGCAGATATGACGTTTTGGAAGGGACGCTAGCCGTGTGCGGATTGGGTGGCTTGGGTCACGGGCGACCAATCAGAGCCTGCTGTGACGTCACCGTGTGCCCCGGGCGGTGCCAACGTCAGAGTTGACCTGACTGTGGAGGCGAGAGGACGCACCTCGGTCAGCTCTCAAGGATTTGAGGCTCTACAAGCATTTCTTAGTGGATTAGAGCTAGCCATCGCAGCCCACGTTATATATTGGAGACCCCGAGCTTCTGGGAAGCAAACAGGAACCAAGTTCATTGAGCAAGGAAGTGCCAAACTTGGAAAATATTCGGCGACGACGCTGGGCGGCGACGTTGGACGTTGACGGCCTTGAAGGTGTGGCGGGCAGGCCTAGCTGTGACCGGGTCACATCCACTGAGGGTTTTGGAGGGACGACACCGTTCCTAGGACAAGGAGCAACGCCTTGTGGAAGGGGCGAGTGTGTGAAATAGTGATTAGCTCAGTGCCCATTGATGAACCAGGATTGGGGTAGCTGAATCTCAGGGATTGGAACGGCGACGACGCGAAGGCTTCACGACACCTGAGGACCTGTGGAACGTTCCTGGATCGTCAAGGATCGACTCAGGAAGCGTGGGAACCTCACACCATTGAGGGACAGGCGTCGTGAGCCAGGAATGTAAAGGTAGATCATTTTCCCTCCCATTACCCCTTGTGTGAGTAGGCGAGATAGGCCACAATATTCACTTATGTATGTGGCACTAGGACATTAATACTTTGGTAGTAGAATAGGCTGCAGGGCAGCTTGTGTCCAAGACTGTCAGAGAGGACAGTGTGTGTGCACGGCAGGACAGTGAAGAAGAGGTGCCGACGTGGTGAAGAGGCCCTCCTGTGAGAGAGTGTGTGACTCCTGTCTTTCTGCCCAGTTGAAGGAGTGTTGGAGTCGTGGAAGAAGAGTTGCTGACGATCTCCAGATTTATTATCCTTATTTTCATATTCATGTATTACTTGTGATTGCATGTGTGATCATGTAATTTGTGTCAGTAAATTCACACATTTTTACCATTGTCTTTAAGTGTGCCTCCATTATAATATTTCTCTATGAGCATACACAAAGGTTATTATAGTACCACCTAGGGAACACCACGTTCTCTATAGAGGTTCTTATTGCATGGAGAGTGGTAAAAACAGCACAGACTTATATAAAAGTGTACCCTTAGCCATCCGATCAGTATCAGTGCCTAAATGGTGGCAACTAGTAACGTAGTGGCTAGAGAGAGGTAAAGCCACACAGACCTTCCTGGGAGAGTACCCTGGGCCGACAGTCCAATAGCAGATCTATGGGAGTAGCAACCTTCTGGCAACAGACAATATATAATACACCCACTGAACTGCATCGCTGGGGTGCAGATATAATAACCCAGCTGGCGACCTTGTTAAGAAGAGGATAGAGAAGACAGGCGGGAAAGGAGTTCCTGCAACCTTTTTGTCTGGCAGGCAAGACTCAGGGAGGTTATTGTTATAAGGTAAGCCTGAGTCTTCCTTCACTCCTCCATGGGTCTTGGCCGGAACTGTTAACAGCAGTTTCCCCGTGTTTGACTGAAGGGCTTCCATGGTGAATCAGTGGCACCCCCCTTTTGTGGTGGAAGCAAAGACCTGCGGAGGTGGGCATTGTTGGTCCTCTCCTGTGTGACCAAGGAGACTCCGGTGAATCCTGGGAGTCGGAGGGGCTGAGTATTCGGCCTTTTGAGCCCCTAGCAGCTGAGTGCTAGCAGAGCCCTGGCACACACCCCATGACAAAATGTATATAGATATTTCAGAGTTTTCAGTTGCATATTGTCCTGGGGACCATTCAGGCTTGTTCGCATATATATATATATATATATATATATATATATATATATATATATATATATATATATATATATATATACATATATTTTATTAAATATGATTGAAAAAGTAAGATTAATAATTCTAACACGAATTTTCTCAATCTTTCGTACATTTCTTTTCACTGTTGGAGGTAATTCAAAAATCAATTCTCCAAAATTCATTTTTATTTCTAGTCTGACGCGACACTTGAGCGCATTTCGTAAAACTTATTACATTTTCAAAGACTTTACACATACACAACTGAATAGAACTTACATATCTCCGATTTGTTTATATCTACATTTGAGTGAGGTGGATGGGGTGAGGTGGTATTTAATAGGGTATTAATTCATCAACACAAGACAGAACACGAAACAATGGGTATTGAAATGGAAGTGATTGTAGAAAGCCTATTGGTCCATATTTATAGAAGCAATATAGAAGCATCAAGAAATATGGACCAATAGGCTTTCTACAATCACTTCCATTTCAATACCATTTCAATTTATGCAAATTGGGCCTTGCATAGTAGGCTGAGAAGTGCGTTCTGGCTACTAGGTACGACATATATATATATATATATATATATATATATATATATATATATATATATATATATATATATATATATATATATATATAAATATATATATGTCGTACCTAGTAGCCAGAACTCACTTCTCAGCCTACTATTCAAGGCCCGATTTGCCTAATAAGCCAAGTTTTCCTGAATTAATATATTTACTATAATTTTTTTCTTATGAAATGATAAAGCAACCCTTTTCTCTATGTATGAGGTCAATTTTTTTTTATTGGAGTTAAAATTAACGTAGATATATGACCGAACCTAACCAACCCTACCTAACCTAACCTAACCTATATTTATAGGTAAGGTTAGGTTAGGTAGCCAAAAAAAGCTAGGTTAGGTTAGGTTAGGTAGGTTAGGTTGACGAAAAAACATTAATTCATGAAAACTTGGCTTATTAGGCAAATAGGGCCTTGAATAGTAGGCTGAGAAGTGCGTTCTGGCTATTAGGTACGACATATATATATATATATATATATATATATATATATATATATATATATATATATATATATATATATATATATATATATATATATATATGCCTATACTTGCATAAACCACAAGTGAAGATTAACAATCTTTGGACAACACCCACCAGTGGGACTCGAACCCAGAAAGCACAACTACCTTCCAGTAGCTGCCATAACTAGTATGCTTTAACCCACTACACCATCAGACCCTACAAAAGAAGTAGAGACTTCGAGATATATATACATCTCAAATATCTCCACTTCCCGAGGGCACCAGATAAGTGTGAGGTTAGTCTGCGTTTTTCATCAAGCCACTGTCAATGTGAGAGAACTCGTGTCCATGCTATAAGCCTATACTTGCATAAACCACAAGTGAAGATTAACAATCTTTGGACAACACCCACTAGTAGGACTCGAACCCAGAAAGCACAACTACCTTCCAGTAGCTGCCATAACTAGTACGCTTTAACCCACTACACCATCAGACCCTACAAAAGAAGTAGAGACTTCGAGATATATATACATCTCAAATATCTCCACTTCCCGTACATGTACATATATATATATATATATATATATATATATATATATATATATATATATATATATATATATATATATATATATATATATATATATATGTCGTACCTAGTAGCCAGAACGCACTTCTCAGCCTACTATGCAAGGCCCGATTTGCCTAATAAGCCAAGTTTTCATGAATTAATGTGTTTTCAATTACCTAACCTACCTAACCTAACCCAACCTAACTTTTTCGGCTACCTAACCTATCCTAACCTATAAAGATAGGTTAGGTTAGGTAGGGTTGGTTAGGTTCGGTCATATATCTACGTTAATTTTAACTCCAATAAACAAAAATTGACCTCATACATAATGAAATGGGTAGCTTTATCATTTCATAAGAAAAAAATTATAAAAATATATTAATTCAGTAAAACTTGGCTTATTAAGCAAATCGGGCCTTGCATAGTAGGCTGAAAAGTCCGTTCTGGCTACTAGGTACGACATATATATATATATATATATATATATATATATATATATATATATATATATATATATATATATATATATATATATATATATATATATATATGTCGTACCTAGTAGCCAGAACGTACTTCTCGGCCTACTATGCAAGGCCCAATTTGCCTAATAAGCCAAGTTTTCATGAATTAATTGTTTTTCGACTACCTAACCTACCTAATCTAACCTAACCTAACTTTTTCAGGTACCTAACCTAACCTAACCTATAAAGATAGGTTAGGTTAGGTTAGGTAGGGTTGGTTAGGTTCGGTCATATATCTATGTTAATTTTAACTCCAATAATTTTTTTTTTACCCCATACATAATGAATTGGGTAGCTTTATCATTTCATAAGAAAAAATTAGAGAAAATATATTAATTCAGGAAAACTTGGCTTATTAGGGAAATTGGGCCTTGCATAGTAGGCTGAGAAGTGCGTTCTGGCTACTAGGTACGACATATATATATATATATATATATATATATATATATATGTCGTACCTAATAGCCAGAACGCACTTCTCAGCCTACTATTCAAGGCCTGATTTGCCTAATAAGCCAAGTTTTCATGAATTAATGTTTTTTCGTCTACCTAACCTACCTAACCTAACCTAACCTAGCTTTTTTTGGCTACCTAACCTAACCTTACCTATAAATATAGGTTAGGTTAGGTTAGGTAGGGTTGGTTAGGTTCGGTCATATATCTACGTTAATTTTAACTCCAATAAAAAAAAATTGACCTCATACATAGAGAAAAGGGTTGGTTTATCATTTCATAGGAAAAAAATTATAGTAAATATATTAATTCAGGAAAACTTGGCTTATTAGGCAAATCGGGCCTTGCATAGTAGGCTGAGAAGTGCGTTCTGGCTATTAGGTACGACATATATATATATATATATATATATATATATATATATATATATGTCGTACCTATATATATATATATATATATATATATATATATATATATATATATATATATATATATATACCCAAATCCCAAACACCCAAATCACGGAACTATTTACTCTACCCACCATGAGAGTAAGGACAAGACAAGAACATATCGATGCCAACACAGAAGACAATGTCCAACATAACAGGCCAATTACACTGGATTAATCTTTGTGTTTAGATAGGAGATGCCTCGTATGGACCAATAAGCCTTCTGCAGCCCCTATGTTTATCCCTTATGTATCCCCCCATGTTTTCACCTTCATTGTATTATCACCTGACCTAATGCGGGTATAAAATCAACTAGTATTGTAAGATCTGTTCACTTGAGAATGAACCATGGAGGTTCGAAACGTCGTGCAAATTATACAAATAAGTGTAATACACTCTATAGTAAATCACTTCTTTTCTTCACCTTAAAAGTACGAAAATGAGTTTTGGAGAACTCCTATTTCAATTAAGCCCTGATGCTAAGAAAATAGTTAGAGGGATAGAAGCCCTAAACCAGAAAATAATAAATACAGAATATGCGGTCATATTCAATGAAACATGTTTGAAAGAAAACCTGCTGCCAGTATACACCAATATAAACCCACATGACCCAGCAGTCCGCAATACAGAGTTTACCTATAGGTATAGGCAAGAGCTCATTCGGCATCAACTAAACAAGAAGAAGGAAGCCCTCCAAACCTTTATAGAGCAGGCGGTGCATCTGTTAAACAAATGGACCCAGTACGACATCCCTATCCAACTCAAGCAAACCATCAACAGTGAACTATTTAACCTGAAACAACAACATAAAACTCTTGTAGAAACTAAGACACTCCGTAAGTTAACATCCCTAAACGGTGGACAGCTAAAAATCCCTCGTCCTAAAGATGGCTACTTTAACCTGACTTCTTATGATCTTACCCAGGACCAACGAGACCTCTTAAATCTTGGTCTAAATTGTCAATTCTTATCTAAACCAAAGATGCATCAAAAACGCCTGGAAATCGAAATGCTTCTGGACGATATCCATAAGCTAGAAGACAACAAAAAAGTCATCACCACTGACACACTTCAAGCTGAACTACTTGCAGAAGCAGGGAAAAAACGAGGAACATATTCATCTACAATCTTAACCCCACGACTCAAAGAAGCAGCGAAACAACTAAAAAATCTGAAAGACGTAACAATAAGAAAAGCCGACAAAACAGCAGCATATGTATTGATTCCTACCCATGAATACATGAACAAAATTAGCGACATCCTAAGTGACGACTCCAAATTTCAACGAATCACGAGGAACCCCGTAGAAGACCTTAAGCGGAAAGTAAACAAAACAATTACAGCAATCAACGCAAAGAAAGGTAGTGTGCATTTCAATAAACTTCAAGGCGACTATGGCTTAGGATATGCCTACGGCAATGTTAAGACGCATAAACCAGGTAACCCACTACGCCCTATAATCAGCCAAATACCAACCCCAACTTATCACCTGGCAAAGAAACTCAATGAACTCCTAACTCCATACACTCCAAGTAAGTTTAGTCTACAATCATCAGCAGATTTCCTAGAATTGATCAAATCTACCCAGCCCGATGGAATCATCGCTTCCCTGGACGTTGAATCCCTTTTTACCAACGTCCCAGTCGACACAACCATAGGAATGATACTGGACAGAGTATACAGAGACGAGAGCACCCCCAAATTAGACATACCTGAGCCACACTTGAAAAGTCTTCTCGAAGCATGTACAAAGGAAGCCCCTTTCATCAGTCCACAAGGAGACATGTATTTACAAATAGACGGAGTAGCAATGGGCTCCCCCTTAGGAGTTTTATTTGCTAATTTTTATATGGGAACCATCGAAGATAGGGTCTTCAGTAGCAGACAAAAACCAACTGTATACTGCCGTTATGTAGATGACATATTCGTAATAGTAAAAGACTCAGATGAACTAATTGACCTAAAAAGACACCTAGAGAGAGAGTCAGTACTCCGATTTACACATGAAAATAGTGAAAATAACAGTCTGCCATTCTTGGATGTACTAATAACAAAAACAGGAACCTCTTTAAGCACCAACGTATATACCAAGCCCACCAACATAGGATTATGCCTGAACGGTAGAAGTGAGTGCCCCCAAAGATACAAAGCCAGTGTTCTCAATGCTTATATTCGTCGAGCGCTTACCCACTGCTCTGAATGGAGCAACGTGAGTAGAGAGTTTGAAAGAGTAACTCAGGTATTGGTGAACAACGGATATAGCAACGCGGAAATAAACGCTGCTATAAGAAGACACTTGGACCGTTGGTATAATTCAGAACCTAGAACAGAAACCACAACACCCCCAATAAAATTATATTACAAATCAACCATGCACAGTGAACATATAAAAGAGGAAAGAATAATGAAAGAAATAATCCGTAAAGGAGTAAAAAGCACTACTCCTAACCAAAACATAAACCTGATAATATTCTACAAAACCAAGAAGACTTCCGAACTCCTTATCAAAAACAGCCCGAAGCCGACGGAGAACCCTCTACAGCAGTCAAGCGTTGTATACATGTACACTTGCCCCCACGAAGGATGTAACCTTCAATGTAAGTACATAGGTATGACGTCGACCAAGCTGACGAGGCGTTTGACATGCCATCTTCAATCTGGTGCCCCTAGGAATCACATGAGACAAGCCCATGACATTACTCTAACAAGAGAAATGTTGAACAAGAATACTTGCATAATAGACAAAACCCAAGATTCAAGAATATTACAAATTCTTGAGGCAATTCACATAAGAATAGAGCGACCTACCATGAACACCCAAATCACGGAACTATTTACTCTACCCACCATGAGAGTAAGGACAAGACAAGAACATATCGATGCCAACACAGAAGACAATGTCCAACATAACAGGCCAATTACACTGGATTAATCTTTGTGTTTAGATAGGAGATGCCTCGTATGGGCCAATAAGCCTTCTGCAGCCCCTATGTTTATCCCTTATGTATCCCCCCATGTTTTCACCTTCATTGTATTATCACCTGACCTAATGCGGGTATAAAATCAACTAGTATTGTAAGATCTGTTCACTTGAGAATGAACCATGGAGGTTCGAAACGTCGTGCAAATTATACAAATAAGTGTAATACACTCTATAGTAAATCACTTCTTTTCTTCACCTTAAAAGTACGAAAATGAGTTTTGGAGAACTCCTATTTCAATTAAGCCCTGATGCTAAGAAAATAGTTAGAGGGATAGAAGCCCTAAACCAGAAAATAATAAATACAGAATATGCGGTCATATTCAATGAAATATATATATATATATATATATATATATATATATATATATATATATATATATATATATATATATATATATATATATATATATATATATGTCGTACCTAGTAGCCAGAACGCACTTCTCAGCCTACTATGCAAGGCCCGATTTGCCTAATAAGCCAAGTTTTCATGAAATAATTGTTTTTCGACTACCTAACCTAACCTAACCTAACTTTTTCGGCTACCTAACCTATAAAGATAGGTTAGGTTAGGTTAGGTAGGGTTGGTTAGGATCGGTCATATATCTACATTAATTTGAACTACAATAAAAAATAATTGACCTCATACATAATGAAATGGGTAGCTTTATCATTTCATAAGAAAAAAATTAGAGAAAATATATTAATTCAGGAAAACTTGGCTTATTAGGCAAATCGGGCCTTGCATAGTAGGCTGAGAAGTGCGTTCTGGCTACTAGGTACGACATATATATATATATATATATATATATATATATATATATATATATATATATATATATATATATATATATATATGAATATATATATATATGTATATATATATATATATATATATATATATATATATACATATACATATATATATATATATATATATACATATATATATATATATATATATATATATATATATATATACATATATATATGTTGTACTCAAATTCTATGTCAGTTGAAATGTAACCAATCACAGGCAAGTAGGCCTCTGACGTCATGCCAGACAGAGGAGCATCAAGCCATGCTCCCAGCAACCTCAGTTATCCTCACAGACTCAGGGTAGAAGGACCTCGGCTGGCGAGATATATACCTTGTTGTCTCGGTCAATAAATATACAGAAGCGACTACTGTGTCTACATTCTACCCGAACAAGGCAAACGAATACTGGTAGCAGCAGTGGGACCCAGAAATTTTTTCTGGAAACTAAAATTCAAGTACCCAGCATCGCCGTGTGTTTCATAGTACTGCCGCGACCACCGCCAACAGCCGCCATCCTGCCACCCACGCATCAAATATTGTGCCAGACCGGGGTCCTGCCATCAACCACTACTCCAGGCCAACGTTTCAGAAGTAAGGGTCAATATTTTCCTGTGACAACGCGCACTCATCAGTGAGGAGGAAGGAAGCTTCCCGCGCCAGCCATTTTTGAATCTCGCGCCACCACGTGGGAACCTGCACCCACCACCATCACCACCACCCAAGCTGACAGCATCTATGCTTTGTGAGTGTTCAAGCTACTGCAATCATGGTCAATCATCGTCGCAACTATCAACTGATCATCGTATGTGCTGTATTGTTCCTTGAGAATATTTTGTGGACTGCAATTGTTTGACTAGTGTCGCCTCCCGAAGCTCACACACCTTGCCTCCCTCTCAAGCTCACACCTCGCCACCAGCCCCTGCTACATCATTTTGTGTGAACTCCTGCCTCCCAATCGTGTTTCTCCACCGACATCGTCGCAATATCGTCGTCGTCAGAATTTATCTTCGTGCTTCCAGCGTCAACAGTGTGGGGTCCCTGATTCTCGCGCCACCACCGCCAGTAGCGCTGCCATCGCACCAGTTTGTAAACAAACCTCACATGTGCCCCTTTAGGTCTTCACGACGTTCCTCCAATTTTGGCTACTGGTGATTCTCATGAATTGCAACCCTGAGATAAGTAATTGTTAGTTGAGAACAATGTGCCAAGTTCTAAAACGTGACTTACATAATACTATCCATAATATCCTGTGAATTAACCAATCAGTGACTTGTTAAATATTGGAGCCACCTCAGTACTCAACTCCCCACAATTTCCTTGTGTGATTTCAACATTCCTGCTTCTTACAGTAATTTCATTGAATTTTAATTGTTCTCCTAGAGTGTTATTGGTAAATTCAAATTCCAGTGAAGTAAGAAATCCTTGTTTTAGTAGCAGTTAAGGATTCGTGCAATATGATTTTTTTTTAATTCCTCCAAGCCTAAAATTAAAATTTATTCCTTCAACATTGCATATTATAATTTTTACCATAGCAGTTATATACATTCCTGTGTCCAATTTATGTGCTACATACATATTTCTTGCATTGCCACTTGTTGTGTTGAATCTTTTTAATGAAATTTTGCAATTGCATTTTACAGTTTTTATTCTCAATTGCTGTGCTTAGTCTGGTTTAATTAATTTACATTCATCTAATTCCAGTCATTTTTTTTAATGAAAGATTGCTAAATTTTGTTTACAATTGCTTGTTCTTAATTATTTTCTTGCCTAGCCCAATTTAATAATTTTTATTTCTGCCATTTTTTTTTACTTTAGCCAAGTTGATATTTTTTTGAGTGTTTATTTTTGTGTATACTATTTCTGATGCCAGGTGCACTTAATTATAATCTGCGTTCAAATATTACTTCCACGGCTGTGACAATGCCTACCACTGTTGAAACCCCTTCAGAATCAACGGGAACAGTTGCTCGTCCCAATGGCCAGAGATCAGCTCAGGAAATGGCTATTCCTCTTTTTGCTGGAGAATCACGCTTATTAGAATCATGGTTTAGTAAGGTTGAAGCGAAAACTGTTGCACGTTTTTCTAAGCCTACTGATGCCGAATACTTAGCAATTGCACGGTCAGCCGTGGACACAACCAAAGGTGATGCACGTTTTGTTGTTGATGAGAAAGCCATTGTTAGCCTCCAGTCTTGGCCCGAATTTAAGGATTTCTTTCACCATCGCTTTGTTAATAAAGGAGACCTTGACCCTTATAGGTTAGTCAAGAAAATTGCCAATGCCACCATGCAGCCTGGTTAGTCTTTTAATGCATTTACTAGCCGTCTCGATCAGTATCTGTATGCCTTAGTTTCTGCTATGAATAATTCGACTTGGTTAGATAAAGACAATAATCTGTCCCCTGAGGCTATGGCCAAAATGACAGCATTTGGTACTTTAATGCATTTTGCCCCCGAGCATACAAAACCAATTGTGGAGCAACAAAATTTTGGTGTTAAACATGAAATTGGTGAAGTGTTTGAGGCTATTAACAATGCCACAGATAAACTAGCTCCCCAAAGTGCTCAACTGTTGCCACCCTCTGATGCTGTAAATGTAGTTACAAGCTCTCAGCATCCTCCCACAAATTCTCAAAACTCTTGGTCGCAGAAGCGTACCCATGCTCGTAGCCCCCAGTCAAATTCGCCGCCTCATAAATTGCCGAAACGCCATAGTCCACAACCATCCACTCCCTCATGTTGGCATTGTGGTACGAGTAACCACCTTGCAAGGGACTGTTGGTCCGCCCCTAGATCATCACCTCCTAGACAATTCTCTCGGTCCCCGTGTCAATCTAATCATTCTAGGCTACCATATTGCAAATACCATAAACAAGTTGGTCACCACACTGCGGATTGTAGAGCTAGGCAAAGGACATCTCCACCTCGTAACTCCCATGGTCAGTCTTGGCGAGGCTCACAGCGTCCAAGACATTATCAGAACTCTCGTAATTACAACTCCCAGCCCAGCTATAATGCAACTTCAAATTATAATGATCAGTCACAGAATGCTGGAGCTCAGAATGTTCACTCCATGTCGTTGGGAAACCCCCAAGGCCATCCGCTAACCAATTCAAGCTAGCCAATCCTAGTGCCCTCCCTGTGTATTCAGTAGCTACCCAAAATAGATTTGGACACTTGACAGAGGAGGACACTGACTCTAGACCAGTTGTAGATGTTGACGGATCCACAGTAAATTTGACACAAACAAGACGCAGATATCCCAGACAACATAAGTCAAAAGTAGTAACTTGTCCAGTCTCAAGTGATGGTCCCCTTGTCTCAGCCATTGTACATGGTAGAGTTTTAAAAGTTTTTCTTTACTCAGGTGCAAAAATTAATATTGTCAAGCCCTCAGCTCTTAGAGACATTGAAAGTAGGCACCTTACTATTTTAAAACAGTCACACATACCTTTTCTAAGTGGTATTTCAGGAAATAAAGTAAAAGTTCAGGGTGAAATTGACCTCCCACTCAAGTTCAATGATGTCACATTGTCTATAACATGTTTAGTTGTTGACATTATTCATTTTCCTGGAGACATTCTCTTAGGTCTGTACACCATGATTGATGAAAATTTTGCATTGTTTCCCCATCGTTGGAACATAAGTATCAAAGACCATGTCATACCCTTGTGTAGCATGTATCGACAGGGCCACGAGTTCAACCTTCAATCAGATTACGTTAATTTTGTTGACACCCGCCTTGCTAGCGTAGGTTTGTCAGATCATTGTCGTGGTAGCATACCCGAGAAAACAGGCACTCGATTGAAGCATAGTAGTTGTGCAGTTGTTAAGGAGAATGAGTATCGGGACTTTCTGGAAGGGGACGCCCTAACGGATTCTCGTTGTCTCGCTCGCCTGGCAGCTTCCATCTCTGAAGTCAGTGGTTCCACGGCTACTGACACTGTGCTACACCCTCATTCTCTCACCAGAATAAGAGTTAAGGTTCAGGGAGTGCCTGAGTTGTCGGATGTGATTGCAGAAAGTGAAACATGTAAAGTGAATGGTACATTTGTTGAACCCTCCTGGCACACAGTGCAGGATGGTACTGTCACATTATTTATCGCAAACACTAGTAATGCCGATATCCATCTCCAGTCTGGTACCCATGTTGTAGATTTTGCCCATTACTCGTTACCGGTGCGAGTTGTGGATGATGTCTCCATGGATCATACTGTTTGTACACTCACACCAGGAGAACAGGGATCTCAGCCAGAGGTGCAAGCGCAACACCTCAGTCCTACTGATTTTCCTGACTCTGTGGCTCAGCTTTTGGAAATTTTGAACAAGAATAGAGCTGTTGTTGCTCTACCAGGAGAAAAATTAGGTCTCACTCCTCTTATTATACATAAAATTCCCCTTGAACAAGGAACTACGCCTATTTATGTACCAGCTTACTGTCTTTCCCATTCTCAGAGAGCAGAAGCAGATAGACTTTTAGAGGAAATGTTACAGAGTGATGTAATTGAATCAAGTAATTCGCCATGGAACGCTCCATTGATTCTTGTACCAAAGCGAAATGGGACTTGGAGACCTGTAATCGATTATCACAAGCTTAACAGAGTAACAATACCTGATCGTTTCCCACTTCCAGCTCTAAATGATTTGTTGCAAAGTATTGGTAGAAACAAAGTATTCTCAACGTTAGATTTGTTGCAGGGATTCTGGCAAATCCCCCTTGATGAGGAAAGTAAACAATTGACAGCCTTTAGTACTCCCAATGGTCATTTTCATTTCAAAAGAATGTCGTTTGGTTTGCGTAGTAGTCCAATAACTTTTTCACGGCTCATGACAAATCTATTTCGTAGATTGATAGGAAGTACTCTTCTAGTTTATCTTGATGATCTCATAATCATGTCGCAAGATGTTCAGACTCATTTCCAAAACCTTGAGAAAGTACTTGCAAAGCTTGCTGAAGCTAATTTAAAAATAAAGCTTGCAAAATGTTCATTTTTAAAGCAAAAGATTAATTTCCTAGGTCATACAGTTACACCATCAGGTATTACATTGAATGAATCAAAAATTATTGCTGCCCGTGATTTTCCAACACCTCGTACCGCAGAAGCCGTAAGACAGTTCACAGGTCTTGTAGGATTTTATCGTTCATTTATTGCTGGATTCTCTATTATAGCCGCTCCGCTTTACAAGTTGCAAAGAAAAGATGAACCCTTTGTTTGGGGAGAGGCCCAGGATCAGTCATTCAAAAAACTCAAGTCAGCCTTGATTTCGTCACCTGTCCTCAGGTACCCAGATTTTTCTAAACCTTTTACGTTGGTTACAGATGCTAGTGACATAGGTCTAGGTGCTGCATTACTTCAAGCAGAACGTCACAGAGATCACGCAATTGCTTATGCTAGCTGCACATTATCTAAAGAAGAGAAAAATAATAGTGCAACAGAACGAGAAGCCTTGGCAGTTGTTTGGGCACTTAAACATTTCAAGGATACAATTTATAATTACCCAGTTCATGTTTTTACAGATCACCAACCATTAATTCCCTTGTTCAAAAATAAGAATCCAGTTGGAAAATTTGCTAGATATTTGCTCACAATTCAAGAATTCAATCCCACATTTGGATATATTCCAGGGAAGCAAAATGTTGTAGCCGATGCGTTTTCTCGACACGTAGCTGCGATTCAGTTAAATTACCCAGCATTAGATGCTACAGTAGTAGAAATGGAACAAAGACAAGACCCCATATGGGCACCCGTCATTAAATTTTTGACTAAGCAAGACACTCGCCCGATTCATAAACCGCCAGTACCATTGAAAGAATTAGTTATGTTGGACAATTTACTGTGTAGAGTAGTAAAGCTAGGGACAGCCCGGAGGAAATGTTGTCAGTTGTTCCAGCTGTCTTGGTTTTAACTGTGTTAAAAATTATCCATGATGCTCCTGCAAGTGCACATCCAGGAAAGGATCGTACACTCCAACAAGGTCGATTGAAATATTTTTGGCCAAAAATGGCTAAGGAGATTGCTCATTATGTTGACAGACGTTTAACTTGTTTACAGCACAAGGGACATGTTTCAGGACCTAATCCAATTCAGGTGTGCCCAGCAACTAAAGCTCCTTGGGAACGAATATCGATGGATTTATTGACAAATTTTGCGGAAACAGAGAAAGGGAACAAACATTTGCTTGTAATGGTCGATAATTTTTCACGGTTTTGCGAACTAGTTCCTATCCCGAACAAAACAGCAGAAACCATAGCCAGCGCATTCCATGACCAAATAATTTGTAGATATAGTATGCCTAAAGTAATCCTTTCAGATAATGGTCCAGAATTCAGTAATAGTATTCTAACTAGCTTGTGTGATTTATATAACATAAAAAAAATGTAGCATCATGCCTTATCATCCGGCAAGTAATGGACTAGCCGAATGTACTAATAGGAAAGTGTTAGATGCCTTGAGAGTCGCGTTGACTTTTGATAACAACAATTGGGATGATTTTATACCCTTAATTCAGAGTGCTATAAATTCTTCAATTAATGTTTCTACAGGTGACACACCTCACACTATTCTTTATGGTACAGATAAGATCCTCCCTAATGAATTGATTAACATACCTCCTACTCCCTTATATAACATAGATGATTTTGTTCAAGTGAAGCGTAGACAGATGCAATTAGTATTCAAGAAAATACGAGAACAACTGTCCAAAGCTACAGCCGAATTGACTCTAGCAAGAAATGCACGAACTAAACCCAGTAAAATAACTATTGGATCTGTAGTAATGATACTTAACCAACACAGGTCTGGTCCTATGTACAAGTTAACTAAGAAATTTTTGGGTCCATATAAGGTAATCGAGCTTATTAAAGGTAACAAATACAGACTTAAGAACTTGTTAACAGGAGAGTATATAAATGAGCATTTAGACCACATGAAGTTAGCTAAAATGACTGTTGACGAGACTGATGAGAAAGATGACAATGAACTTACCCAGACAGATACTCCTACTCGGACACCACCTTCTGTGGTTGACAGACCACTGGATGTTCAGCAACCCCATACTAGCAATTATAATCTTAGATCTAGACCTCTCGTTTCAACCGTGCACTCACCACATGTCCATTGGCTAGATGTTAACGAGGATATCTCTCAAGATGATAGTTTGTCACATGAAGTTTCATCTGTTCCGGACCTTCAGTCAGAGCCAGAGTTGTATAGTGCTCTGGATGAGCTAGGTGTAGATATCCGCAGAATTTATAATTGAATGCACTCTGCAGTTATTCTGTTTGTTTTGAAAAAAAAAAAATTCATTTGCAGTATTTCTACCACATGTGTCTTATTATTACCATTATATATAATGTATAGTTTTTCTGAACTTCATTTTGTTATAAATTAGATGCCATTGTTAAGTCTACTATCATTTGTATTTTTTACAGTGCTTGTCATAAGTGCTGTCATATGACAGCTTGACCACCACTATGACAGCTTGACCACCACTACAACAGCTTGACCACCACTATGACAGCTTGACCATCACTGTGACAGCTTGACCACCACTACAACAGCTTGACCACCACTATGACAGCTTGACCACCACTACAACGACTTGATTCGCACACATCATCATAACAAACACAATACCACATTCACCATCAGCATCACCACCACGAACATCATTATCACCACAACCAAGGCAACATCCCCAAATCTATGACAACATCACAACCACAAAACCATCAGCATCACCCTAACTACCAACTGCATCACTATCACAACAACATAATCCTCACAACCACAATAATATCACCACGATCCACAACGCCAACATTATCACAACCTCAACAGCATTGCCACAACTCCCATCAACATCCCCTCAACAACATGAACATCTTCCTCAGCATCGCAACAACCACAACAACAGTATCACCACAACCAACAACAGCATCACCACAACCAACAACATCACCACAACCACAACATCATCACCACAACCAACAACACCATCACCACAACCAACAACAGCATCACCACAACCAACAACAACATCACCACAACCAACAACAGCATCACCACAACCAACAACAGCATCACCACAACCAACAACACCATCACCACAACCAACAACACCATCACCACAACCACAACATCATCACCATAACTACAACAAAATCACCACAACCCCCAAAATCATCACCACAACCACAACACCGTCACCATAACCACAACATCATCACCACAACCGCAACACGACAACCACAACAGCATCACTGCAACCACAACACCATCCCCTCAACAACAACATCATCACCATAACCAACAACACTAGCACCTCAACCAACAACACTATCACAAATGCCACAACACCATCACAACAACTACAACAGTATCAATTAACCACGATGAACATCAGCACGACTATTAAACATCATCACCACTACCAGAACATCATCACATCCACCACAACATCATCACAACCCCCAATACCATCCCCACAACCATCAATAGTATGTCATCAATCGCCTACAGCATCACCACAACTACAAAATCATGACCACAGCCCCCAACACCATCATAACAACCACAACACTATCCCCACAGTCAAAACAACAACACAAAATCCACAACAGCAGCACATCAGCAATCACAGCATCACCACAATCATCAATAGCATTACCAACAACATCTGCACAACTAACAACAGCATTACAACGACCAATAACATCATCACAATCTCCAACAGCATGACAGCTGCATCATCACCTTAACTGCCAATGGCATTACCACAACCAGCATGTGCATCATCACAACCACCATTCAGCATCACCACAACCAACAACAATATCATCATAACCAACAACAGCCTCACCGGAAGGACGAACAACAACATCTCCACAACAAACAACTGCATCACCACAATCACCCACAACAGCACTGCAACCACCAAACGTATTACTACAACAAACAGCTTCACCACAACCAACAAATGCACTGTACACTACCATGCACATGAGAGCCTACCAATATGCACAGCCATATACAACACTACCAACCACTATGCACAACCATGTACAACAGAACCTACAACTACGCTCAACCACATACAAAAGTACCTAGAAGAACTATGCATAACCACGCATAATAGGACCTACAACTATGCATAACCACGCATAATAGGACCTACAACTATGCATAACCACGCATAATAGGACCTACAACTATGCACAATTGCAGCGCTGTGACTACAAACTGCACAGGCTGCTGAACCATATCTTATCTTGGCTGATAAATGACCAAAACTGCGGCCATGAAGACTATTTATGTGTGGTCGATGAGGAGTGGGGGGGGGGGGGGGAGGGGTGGGAGGGGGCATAATTACCATGATGTATTACTCTTGCCTCAAAACTTATTCCTGGACTCTTAAATTACTTTTCATCACGAGCTTTCTTGGTGTACTTTATTTTCATATCATATATGTATGCATATATGAATATATATATATATATATATATATATATATATATATATATATATATATATATATATATATATATATATATATATATATATATATATAGTGACTGAGTTTTCAGTCATATATATATATATATATATATATATATACATATATTAGAATATTTTGGAAGCAGTCTTTCCTGTAGACATATATTATTAAATATGACCGAAAAAGTAAGATTAATAATTCTAACACGAATTTTCTCAATCTTTCGTACATTTCTTTTCACTGTTGGAGGTAATTCAAAAATCAATTCTCCAAAACTCTTTTTTATTTCTAGTCTGACGCGACACTTGAGCGCGTTTCGTAAAACTTATTACATTTCCAAAGACTTTAGCTTACACACACACAACTATAACTGAATAGAGCTTAAACATTTTCGATTTTTAATACCTGCATTTGGGTGAGGTAATATGTTACAACAGTTTTGGATGAGGGGAAAACAAACTTTCAACACATGCCAGAACACGAAACAATGGGTATTGAAGGTAAGAATGGAAGTAATTGCAGAGGGCCTATTGGCCCATATTTCTTGATGCTTCTATATTGGAGCGTAGTCTTGAAGTGGGTAGAATATAGTTGTGCATTAATTGGCTGTTTATTGCTGGTGTTGACTTCATGATGTGTAGTGCCTCGCAGATGTCAAGCCGCCTGCTACCGCTGTATCGATCCATGATTTCTGTGTTGTTTGCTAAGATTTCTCTGGTGATGGTTTGGTTGTGAGAAGAGATTATGTGTTCCTTAAAATGTTCCTGTTGCTTATGCATGGTTAAACGCCTGGAAAGAGATATTGTTGTCTTGCCTATATACTGAGATTTTTGAGGCTTACAGTCCCCAGGAGGGCATTTGAAGGCATAGACGACGTTGGTCTCATTTAAAGCGTTCTGCTTTGTGTCTGGAGAGTTTCTCATGAGTAGGCTGGCCGTTTTCTTGGTTTTATAGTAAATCATCTAATATAGTATATTTTTATAGTATATTTGCCTAATAAGCCAAGTTTTCATGAATTAATTATTTTTCGACTACCTAACCTAACCTAACTTTTCCGGCTACCTAACCTAACCTAACCTATAAAGATAAGTTAGGTTAGGTAGGGTTGGTTAGGTTCGGTCATATATCTACGTTAATTTTAACTCCAATAAAAAAAATTGACCTCGTACATAATGAAATGGGTAGCTTTATCATTTCATAAGAAAAAAACTAGAGAAAATATATTAATTCAGGAAAACTTGGCTTATTAGGCAAATCAGGCCTTGCATAGTAGGCCGAGAAGTGCGTTCTGGCTACTAGGTACGACATATATATATGTCGTACCTAGTAGCCAGAACGCACTTCTCAGCCTACTATGCAAGGCCCAATTTGCCTAATAAGCCAAGTTTTCATGAATTAATTGTTTTTCGACTACCTAACCTACCTAACCTAACCTAACCTAACTTTTTCGGCTACCTAACCTAACCTAACCTATAAAGATAGGTTAGGTAGGGTTGGTTAGGTTCGGTCATATATCTACGTTAATTTTAACTCCAATAAAAAAAAATGACCTCATACATAGAGAAAAGGGTTGCTTTATCATTTCATAAGAAAAAAATTATAGTAAATATATTAATTCAGGAAAACTTGGCTTATTAGGCAAATCGGGCCTTGAATAGTAGGCTGAGAAGTGAGTTCTGGCTACTAGGTACGACATATATATATATATATATATATATATATATATATATATATATATATATATATATATATATATATATATATATATATATATATATATATATGCAGAATAATATATATATATATATATATATATGCAGAATAACCACATTTGAAAAATAGAAAATGCTTAACGCGTTTTCGGTTAATTCGCCTTCATCAGAGCAAAGTAGAATGAAGATAAGATTGCTGATCAGACCTTTATATCCGCCTTGGCAGATCACCTGACCACCAAAAATAAGTGGAGGAAAGGAATTATAAGAAAGAAGGTAACTGCAGAAGGCCTATTGGCCCATACGAGGCAGCTCCTATTAATATCGTCAAGTGCCATACGTGTTAAATGATTGCTATATTGTTTTGACGTGCTATATTGAGGCTTAAACAGGGATCCAACTTGTACATACCGGGGCTCACATTAAGGCTGTTGTTACAATGTTTGATCAGAGCAGACTCGATCACGTTTCGTTCAACGAAATCCTTACTTTTAACAATACATTTTGCCCCTGTGAAGTCGATAGAATGATTACATAAACTGGAATGTAAATACAATGCACTGGATTGCTGGGCTGTACGAATAGCACATGAATGCTGTTTTAAACGCGAGGAAAGAGATTTACCTGTCTGGCCGATGTAAACACATGCACACTCATTACAAGGGATGGAATGGAATCAATATATTGAAAATAGAGAAAATCACTCGGCCTATTAGGCAAATCGAACCTTGCATAGTAGGCCGATAAGTGCATTCCGGCTACTAAGTGCGACATATATATATTTATTTATTTATTTATTTTATTTATTTATTTTATTTATTTATATATATATATACAAGAAGGTACATTGGGTTTGTGAGAATACATTGAATAGTACAGTATTTACAATCTTGTAAAGTCACTAGTATGCGCAGCGTTTCGGGCAGGTCTTTAATCTAACAGATAATTTTAAGTAGGTAATTTCTATCAGAATTGATAAATGATAACAAATACAATGCAAGAGAAAAATGAAATGAGAGAGCTTAGTAAGTATATTAAACCACATTGTTATATTAAAGCTCTGATTGATTACATTGACAGCTTGATTGGTAAATTAAACAAGATTAATAAACACCATACAGCAGATTGGCAGCACATATAAGAAGACAGCAATGATCACAATGGTAAAGATGTTCAAATTGGGAACATAAAGGTTGGGAGATTGGGTAGCAATAGATACAGTGCAATTTTAAGGCAAAAGGTGAAAAACTATGAAGATGAAATTAGGTACTTTTTAGTATTGATTTTGAATGATGTAAAAGTTGGACAGCTTTTCAATTCTGTAGGGAGTGAGTTCCATAAACTGGGTCCCTTTATTTGCATAGAGTGTTTACACAGATTAAGTTTAACTCTGGGGATATCAGAGAGATATTTATTTCTGGTGTGGTGATAATGGGTCATATTACATCTGTCCAGGAAGAGTTTCAGAGCAGGATTTGCATTTAAGAACAGGGTTTTGTAAATGTAGTTGACACAAGAGAATTTATGGAGTGAGATTATGTTTAGCATATTTAGGGAGTTAAACAAGGGGGCTGAGTGTTGCCTGAAAGCAGAATTTGATATTATTCTGATAGTAGATTTTTGCTGGGTGATGATGGACTTGAGGTGGTTTGCAGTGGTTGAACCCCATGCACAGATACCATAGTTGAGATAGGGATAGATTAGTGCATAATATAGAGAGATGAGAGCAGAGTTAGGTACATAATATCTGATTTTGGAGAGTATACCAACTGTTTTAGAGACTTTCTTAGTTATGTGTTGAATGTGGGTACTGAAGTTGAGTCTCTTGTCTAGGAATAGGCCTAGAAACTTTCCATCATTTATATATATATATATATATATATATATATATATATATATATATATATATATTGTGACGATAATCTCCTTCAAGAGATTGAGCCTGCTCTTCCCTCCATAATTACGTCTTCACAATTATATAAAAAGACTATGGAAGAAATGTCCAACAACGACAACAACACCAGCAAGGCTTGCCAGGGTGAGCAGAAACGTATGCAGCCAGCCACCTGTTCGAACTCCAACCACCAAACTACCCGTTGATCGCTACGGCTCCGCTGATTGGTCGCCGGTCTGGCTGCACCTGCCTCGCCCCCCCCAATACTACCTGATGTCTGGGGTCGCCCCAACATCAGTCCTCAGAATGTTCAGTGCTTGCGTAGCCAGCACTCCTCCCAGCTAGACTCTAGAGTGTACTGAGAGAGGTGGTGGCTTTAAGCCAATATTCCAGCACCTCCCACTTAACTTTTGTATTGCACTTCTTGTTATTTTGCCTTAACGTAACTTTTCATTGTGTCATTTAAGTATTCTTATTATTTTGATTGATTGATTTTATTATAAGAATTTGTTTGTGCATTATTTTCATGTTTTGATTTATTTAACGTAATTAAAATTTCATTGTTAAAGTTTTACTTGTGTTTTGTGTGTCTTCTCCTTACCTTACCACAGACGAAGTTCCAGTTTTCTATTTTTTTTTTATAACTATGTGACGAGGCCATACCCCTAGCCTTAAACAGCCGAACACCAACGCGTTACCGTCACAAGTTATATGGGGGCCTGTCCTAGGAGCTTCACTCAGGTACTGGTGCCAAGTGGTAATTTATGGTAAGCGTATTTAACTTTGTTAACGTAGCTTTACTATTTTTCATTCAATTTCATTTTTTATAAGGTGCGGTGTATTGTGCATTACGAGAGTAACATATAGTGAAGGTGAGACAACTTTGGATTACGTGGTGACTGTAGGCCGCAGTCATACTCTTAATTGGTCATCTCTCCCTCCTTGTTATTACTCGTGTTTACCATCTATGTCCCTTGAATATTTCTCATTCTGACAGATCATCATATTGGTACCCTGGTACTGTGGTCTGCCCCGGGTCAAGAGTACCCAATCTTCTGCAATCTGACTGTAGGAGGATAAAGAGGGCCATAGTTCCTCTAGCTCGAACTTTAGTTGCTGAATTGGGACCTCAGCAGCAGTTCTCGTCACCAGTTGACACCTCGCACCCCTACACGTCAGTCAGAGATGATGATACATACAACGGTAGGGAATTAGCTTATTTTTTCAGAGCACAAAAGTTCGCTAATTCTGTAAGTATCATATTAAATTCAGTAGGAAAAACTTGCTTTATGTCCTTTAGAGACTTGGCAAGGTATGCCTACATCCTTGGACTACCAATTTTACTTTTGAAGCATTTAACTGTTTCATTTGTTTTCGAAACTTTGTTTCATTTGTTAGTAGGATTTTCTTGCCCTTATTCTCTTACATGAGTACCGGGTACAAGATTTCCTGCGCCCTTGATTTAATTTAATCATTTAATATCTTTCACTTAACGTTAATTGTTAAAGATCACACAGGATAGGTGCCAGTTGCCACGTTGTCCTGTTTCTGACATTTCATTATTGAACATTCGTGTACCTTTATTTGCTAATTTCACCATGTTTCGTCTCCAAACTTTCCGTGCAAATCCAGCAGGTGAAATAGGGACTTTAAGTCGTGCCAAGAGGACTGAATTACAAACTCTTGCACATGAGTATCAACTAGAAGTTCCCTACCAAGCCAACAAAAATGACCTACACAACCTGTTGCTGGATTACTATTTAGAGCAAGGTAAGATAGACTCTGAAACTCATGAAACTTACTATATTGCAGATAAAACTGATTTGGCAACGCTGAAACTCAAACTAGAGCTGGCCAAGATTGAACGTGAGCAGCAAAGGGAAGCCCTCGAACAACAAGAACGAGCTGCTGCCATACGGAGAGAAGAACAAGAACGCGAAGCTGCTTTGAGGAGAGACGAACAAGAACGCGAAGCTGCTTTGAGGAGGGAAGAACAAGAACGAGAAATCACCCTCAGAGAACGTGAAGCTGCTTTGAGGAGAGAAGAACACGAACGCGAGGTCGCATTACTCCGTGAACGTGAAAGAGTACAGCTTGAAACCAAACAACGCGAGTTGGAAATACAACGCGAACATGACAAGCAACAAGCGACTCTGGCTCTAGAGTGTCGTCAACGCGAAATCTCCTTGGAAACTTCACACTTCACCCAACGCCAGCAAGCTACTGCCAATCTTCCCGTCAGTTTTAATATATCACATGCAAGTAAGTTAATGCCATCCTTTGTAGAAGCAGAAGTTGATGTTTTTTTCACCACCTTTGAAACCCTTGCTAATCAACTCAGTTGGCCTGTCAACCAATGGGCCACACTTCTCAGAGTCCATCTTACAGGTAGAGCTGCAGTCACACTCAGTACTTTGGCGTCTGAGAATGACTACTACACTCTGAAACAAGCAGTGTTGGACGCCTACCTCCTCTCTACTGAAAGTTATAGAAGGAAATTCCGTGACCACCTGAAGGCAAGTACCACTACCTTCCTCGAGTTTGCTAACACGAAACGGAGGTATTTCATGAAATGGCTGGAAGCAGCACATGTCTCTACTTTTGCAGAACTCGTCAACCTGATGCTTGTTGAAGAATTCTTGAGACGTGTGCCACCTCCTGTCCGCCTCTACTTAGCAGATAAAGAAGAAACCGACTACCTGAAGTGTGCTAAGTCGGCTGACACTTACAGCCTCATCCACCGGCTGACACCTGAACCATCCTCCAGTAAGAAGTCGTGGTACAGTTACGAGAAGGTGAGCCCCGATCAAGCTGGTTCACAACTGTACTGCAAGTATTGTAGACTCTATGGACATACCATAGACAAGTGTGGTAAGTCTCAATACAAGGGAACCACTGACCAACAACGACCCAAACCAACTCCTCCTAAGTCCGGTAAGCCTGTGATGAATGTTGGTGTTGATGTTAATGATCTTTCTCTTTTCAGTAACCACCTGTATACTGGAACTGTCTCTGCCAACGGTTCAAATCCGGAGGGACGTTTCAAATTGAAGATCTTGAGGGACACAGCGGCTCTACAATCGATCATCTTGAAGTCGGCTGTGCCCAACATAGTCTACACCGGGGAAACAGTCTTCATCACTGACCTCACTGCTACCACTCCATACCCTCTCGCCAGAGTCCACCTGGATTGTCCCTACGTGAACGGGGAAGTCCAAGTCGCCGTCAGGGAAAAGCCTTTTCCCATGCCTGGAGTGCAACTTCTCCTAGGCAACGACTTGGCAGAAGACCTGCAACCGACCAACCTGATCGTCATGGACAAACCCCAGGTGTGTAACTCTGTGCCCATAAACCCTATTCTTGAGTATGTTCCAGCAGAGGTTCAAGAGAGTGATGAAGTTTCTCCTCCGGTTCTCGTGACCACCCGTGCACAAGCCGCACGTCCACAGCCAGCTGACTCTACTGCTACCGCTGTCCCTCAAGACCCTCAGAAACTACCCCCGCATCTGACCAAGTTGGAGTTCCGTAAGTTGCAGAGGGAAGATCTTACTTTAACACCATTGTTTTTCCAGGCTGAGACTCAACCCGACAGTATTCCTGGGTTCTTCCTAGAGAACGACTTGCTCTACCGCAGATATAGACCCAGTAAACTGAAGGAGGAGGACGATTGGGCCAACACCGAACAACTTGTGATTCCCACCAGCCTGCGGCCCACTATTCTACACCTGGCCCACGGAGCATTCTCCCACTACGGCTTCAACAAGACTTACCATGGGATTCGCCAAGACTACTACTGGCCAGGTATGGTAAATAACGTCAAACAGTACGTAAAACAGTGTCATACATGTCAGATGGCAGGCAAACCGAACGTCTCCATTCCCAGAGCACCACTGATTCCCATACAGGTGCCTGCGGAACCTTTCCACAGACTCATAATAGACTGTGTTGGTCCTTTACCTCGGACCAGTTCAGGTAACGCCTACATCCTAACCATCCTGTGTCCTACCACCAGATTTCCCATAGCAGTTCCAGTGAAGAACATCACGGCTGCTACGGTTATCAAACATCTATTGAAGATCTTCACTCAATACGGATTTCCCAGGGAGATTCAAAGTGACTGTGGCACCAACTTCACCAGTGATCTCTTCAAAAGGACACTGGAGGAGTTCAACATCAAACAGGTATTGTCCAGCCCCTATCATCCTGCTTCACAGGGTTCTCTTGAACGTAGTCATCAGACCATCAAAGCACTCTTGAAAAAGTTTTGTAGTGAAACCTCAAAGGATTGGGATAAGCAGATTGACCTAATAATGTGTATTTTCAGAAGTCTCCCCAATGAGTCCCTAGGAGTATCTCCTTATGAGATGCTCTACGGCCGTAAGTGCCGTACTCCCCTTAAGGCTTTCAAAGACTCTCTCAGAGATGCCACCTTCAGTGAGCATCAGAATGTGCCCCAGTTTCTTCAAAACCTTCAACACATTCTAGAGAGAGTCCACCGCTTTGCTCATGATAATCTATTGAAAGCCCAGGTGAGAATGAAGACTCATTACGACCAGACCAGCAAAGTAAGAAAATTCAAGCCGGGAGACTTCGTCCTTGCCTATTTTCCTATCCCAGGTTCACCTTTACAAAACAAATTTTCAGGACCCTACTGCGTCAAAGAGTGCAGGAATAATAATAATTATGTGATAGAGACTCCAGATAGGCGGCGGAAGACCCAGCTGTGCCACGTCAACCTCCTGAAGCAATATAATGGTACTCCTCCCACTGTCTTGACTAACTATTCCACATTCACAGAACCCTACATCCACAGTGAGACCTTCCCAGCTTCTCCTCCCGAAAGCACTGACAAGGAGTCAGCGCTTTCTAATTCCGAAATCCTTAATGATCTTCCCAAATACTTTCAGGATAATCATAGTGCACCTCTCGTCAAGATCTTCAGAGAACATCAAGAGTTGTTCAGAGATGATCCCCAAGAGTGTAATGTTACCCAGCACGACATCCAACTGCTCCCCGACACCCGGCCGATTCGTCAACCCTTCTACCGAATCAGCCCGAGCAAGAAGGAAGTCATGCGTGCTGAGGTGCAGTACCTCTTGGACCATGGACTGGCTACACCTTGTGAGTCCCCCTGGGCCTCACCTTGTATCTTGGTGCCCAAACCCCAAGGTAAGGTGCGGTTGTGCACTGACTATCGTAAACTGAACTCTGTCACTGTCAAGGATGCTTACCCCTTGCCAAGGATAGATGACATCCTTGATGCCATTGGTAGTGCCCAGTACTTGTCCCAAGTGGACTTGCTTAAGGGGTACTATCAAGTGTGTCTAACGGAGCGCGCTAAAGAGATATCTGCCTTCATCACTCCTTTTGGACTTTTCAGATATGAACGCCTTCCTTTCGGACTATGTAATGCCCCGGCCACCTTTCAAAGAGCTGTCAACCGTGTCATCCAGGGCTTGGATAACACATACGCCTACCTGGACGATATCGTCGTAGCCTCCAACTCCTGGAGTGAACATCTGCTCCAGCTGCGACGTCTGTTCTCCAAGCTCCTGACAGCCGGCCTCACCATCAACCTGGGCAAGTCCACTTTCGCGAAAGGTAAAGTGCGTTATCTGGGTCATGTTATTGGGAGTGGCAGCATAGCTCCGTTAGACTCACACACTCAAGCCATCCTACAGTATCCACAGCCTACCACCAGGAAGCAGCTCCTGCGCTTCCTTGGTCTTGCCTCTTACTACCGTAGGTTTGTGAGGAATTTCAGTACAGTCGCCACACCTCTAATTCTATTAACCAGTCCCAAGCAACGGTATAATTGGACCATACAGCAAACCGTTGCTTTTGAACAACTCAAATTCCTCCTCTGTTCTAACCCCATTCTCGCCTCTCCAGATATCACCAAGCCTTTCGTCCTTCATGTCGACGCCAGTGGTACCGGCGTTGGTGGTGTCCTGATGCAACAACGAGGCGAGGAGGTTCTACCTGTCAGCTACTACAGCTACAAACTGAAACCACACCAGAGGAACTACAGCACTATTGAAAAGGAGCTACTATCCATCGTCCTGAACCTCCAACACTTCGCTCCGTACCTACAAGGCGCCAGGTCTACCACCATCTTCTCAGACCACAACCCTCTCCGCTTCCTACATCAAGCCCAATTCACCAACCAGCGTCTTCTACGATGGGCTCTGTATTTACAAGACTTCAACCTGGAGATCCGCTATATCAAGGGTTCTGACAACACCATAGCCGATGCCCTCTCCAGAGTTTATGAAGTAGAAGCGACTCCATCCATTACTCCACCACATAACGACGTACTTCTTCCAGAACCGCAGGCTTCGGGGGAGAGTTGTGACGATAATCTCCTTCAAGAGATTGAGCCTGCTCTTCCCTCCATAATTACGTCTTCACAATTATATAAAAAGACTATGGAAGAAATGTCCAACAACGACAACAACACCAGCAAGGCTTGCCAGGGTGAGCAGAAACGTATGCAGCCAGCCACCTGTTCGAACTCCAACCACCAAACTACCCGTTGATCGCTACGGCTCCGCTGATTGGTCGCCGGTCTGGCTGCACCTGCCTCGCCCCCCCCAATACTACCTGATGTCTGGGGTCGCCCCAACATCAGTCCTCAGAATGTTCAGTGCTTTCGTAGCCAGCACTCCTCCCAGCTAGACTCTAGTGTACTGAGAGAGGTGGTGGCTTTAAGCCAATATTCCAGCACCTCCCACTTAACTTTTGTATTGCACTTCTTGTTATTTTGCCTTAACGTAACTTTTCATTGTGTCATTTAAGTATTCTTATTATTTTGATTGATTGATTTTATTATAAGAATTTGTTTGTGCATTATTTTCATGTTTTGATTTATTTAACGTAATTAAAATTTCATTGTTAAAGTTTTACTTGTGTTTTGTGTGTCTTCTCCTTACCTTACCACAGACGAAGTTCCAGTTTTCTATTTTTTTTTTATAACTATGTGACGAGGCCATACCCCTAGCCTTAAACAGCCGAACACCAACGCGTTACCGTCACAATATATATATATATATATATATGTATATATATATATATATATATATATATATATATATATATATATATATATAGTGTGCACAGACTTGCCTAAAACTGCAAGCCTAAGTTTATAACTTTTTAACACTCAACCCACCAGGAGACTCGAACCCTGGCCCACAGAGTGGCAGGTACACACTGTATCCACTGCACCATACTTCAAAGCCATATAAGAGAGGTTGGAATTCTGAGGTATTTACCCAACAGAATTCCATCCCTCTACCTGGCAATGAGATGATGAGGGACCTCTGGTGTTCATATAATCGAGCCCTGTTATGTGGGAAAACTCGGTGTAAATGCTCAATGCACAGACTTGCCTAAAACCACAAGCTGAAGTTTATAACTTTTTAACACTTAACCCACCATGAGACTCGAACCCTGGGAGAGGGATGGAATTCTGTTGGGTAAATACCCCAGAATTCCTACCTCTCTTATATGTCTTTGAAGTCCCATGTCAGGGGTACAACTTCTTCTGGGCAACAACTTGGTCGATGATCAGCAACCTTCCAACTTGATCATCATGGACAAACCCCAGGAATGTGACTCTGTAGTGGACAACCCCATCTTGAAGTATGTTCCAGCAGAGGTCCAAGAAAGTGATCAAGTCTCTCCTCCGGTTTTGGTGACCACCCGTGCGCAAGCTGCACGCCCGCAACTAGCTGACTCTACTGCTACAGCTATCTCTCAAGACCATCAGAATCTACAGAATCTACCACCGAATCTTACTATGTTGGAGTTCCGTAAGTTACAGAGGGAGGATCCTTCATTAACATCATTATTCTTCCAGGCCGAGACTCAATCTGACAGTATCCCTGGGTTCTTCCTAGAGAATCAGTTGCTCTACCGCAGGTACAGACCCAGTAAGCTGACGGAGGATGACGATTGGGCTAATGTCAACCAACTAGTAGTTCCCACCAGCCTATGGCCCGATATTCTACACCTGGCCCACGGAGCACTTTCTCACTATGGTTTTAACAAAACCTACCACGGAATCAGACAAGACTACTACTGGCCAGGTATGGTTAAAGATGTAAAAAGTTATGTGCAACAGGAAAACCTAACATCTCGATACCCAAGGCTCCTTTAATTCCTATCCAGGTGCCTGTGGAACCTTTCCACAGACTCATCATAGACAGAGTTGGTCCTTTACCCTGGACCAGTTCTGGCAACGCTTATATACTAACTATCCTGTGTTCAACCACCAGATTCATCATAGCAGTTCCTGTAAAGAACATCACTGCTGCTACGGTGGTGAAACACCTATTGATGATCTTCACTCAATATGGATTTCCCAGGGAGATTCAAAGTAACTGTGGCACCAACTTCACCAGTGATCTCTTCAAGAAGACACTGGAAGAATTCAACATCCCTCAGGTATTGTCTAGCCCCTATCATCCTGCTTCACAGGGTTCTCTTGAACATAGTCACCAAACGATAAAATCACTCCTAAAGAAATTTTGCAATGAAACCATGAAGGACTGGGATAAACAACTTGACATCATCATGTGCATTTTCAGAAGTCCCCCAAATGAGTCTCTAGGAGTATCTCCTTATGAGATGCTCTACGGACGTAAGTGCCGTAATCCCCTTAAAGCTTTTAAAGACTCTCTACGTAATGCCACCTTCAGTGACCCTCAGAATGTGCCCCAGTTTCTTCAAAACTTAAAGCACATTCTAGAGAGAGTATGTAAATTATATAATGACAATTTACTGAAAGCTCAAGATAGGATGAAGACTCATTTTGACCAACGCAGCAAAATCATGAAATTTAAAACAGGAGACTTCGTGTTGTCATATTTTCCGATCCCAGGTTCTTCATTGCAAAATAAGTTTTCAGGACCATACCGCATCAAGGAGTCCAGAAACAACCACAACTACGTTTTTGAGACTCCAGATAGGCGGCGGAGGACCCAGTTGTGCCACGTCAATCTTCTAAAGGAGTATAAAGGTATTCCCCCCACTGTGCTAATATCACTCCCCACTTTCAATGATCCCTACCTCCACAGTGAGACCTTCCCTGCTTCTCCTCCGGAAAACACTGACTCTGAGTCAGTGCCTTCCAACTCGGAAATCTTTAATGATCTTCCTAAATATTTACAGGACGGTAAAGTGCTCCTCTCATCAAAGTTCTTCAAGAACATCAGAAGTTGTTCAGCGATGATCCCCAGGAGTGTAATGTGGTTCAGCACGACATCCAGCTGCTTCCTGCTACCTGGCCGATTCGTCAACCCTTCTACCGTATCAGCCCATACAAAAAGGAAGTTATGCGTGCTGAAGTACAGTACCTTCTGGATCATGGGCTAGCCACCCCTTGTGGGTTCCCTTGGGCCTCACCCTGCATCTTGGTACCGAAACCGCACGGTAAAGTACGCCTTTGTACCGAATATAGGAAACTAAACCTTGTGACCGTCAAGGATGCTTATCCTTTACCACGTATAGATGATATCCTTGACACAGTAGGTAATGCAAATTATTTATCCCAAATTGATTTGTTAAAGGGCTATTATCAAATCAGCCTGACAAGAGAGAGCTAAAGGAAATATCTGCCTTCACCACTCCTTTTGGCCTATACAGATATGAACGCCTTCCTTTTGGACTGTGTAACGCCCCGGCCACCTTCCAGCGAGCTGTCAACCGCGTCATCTACGGCCTAGATCACACCTACGCCTACTTGGACATCGTTGTGGCAACTAACACCTGGAGCGAACATCTGCTCCAGCTGCAACGATTGTTCTCCAAGCTCCTGACAGCTGGCCTTACCATCAACTTGGGTAAGTCCACCTTTGCCAAAGGTAAAGTGCGTTATCTGGGGTCATGTGATAGGGAGTGGCAGCATAGCTCATTTAACAATTCACACTCAAGCCATTCAGCATTACCCACAACCTACGACCAGGAAGCAGCTCCTGCGCTTCCTTGGACTTGCATCTTACTATCGTAGGTTTGTGAAGAATTTTAGTGCGGTAGCGACACCCTTGATTAATCTGACCAGCCCCAAGCAACGGTATCATTGGACCATTCAACAGACCGTTGCCTTTGAACAACTTTAATATCTGCTATGTTCTGATCCCATTCTCGCCTCTCCAGATATCACGAAGCCCTTCATCATCAATGTCGACGCCAGTGGCACCGGCATCGGGGGCGTCCTAATGCAACAACGTGGCGAAGAGGTTCTTCCTGTCAGCTACTACAGCTACAAGTTAAAGCCCCATCAAAAGAACTATAGCACTATAGAAAAGGAACTCCTCTCCATCGTCCTGATTCTGCAATATTTCGAACCTTACCTACAGTGGAATCGGTCTATTACCATCTACTCAGACCACAATCCCCTAAGGTTCCTGCAACAGGCCCAATTCAACAATCAATGTCTTCTACGATGGGCTCAGTACTTGCAGAATTTTAATCTGGAGATCTACTTCATCAAGGGTACGGGCAACATCATAGCCGACGCCCTCTCCAGAGTCTTCGAGGAAGAGACAGCTACTCCTACCTCTACACCAGCTACTGAAGTAACTTAACCCGTAAGAGCAGGCTTCGGGGGAGAGCTGTTACGATAATCTCCTTCAAGAGAGACTTGACCTGCTCTTTCCTATCATCATGTTATTTCAGTACATCTACAACATCTAGATACTACATGCAAGTGAAGTACATATTGAGTATAATACGTTTCTGCCAGGCGCATACGTATCCGACACTCGCTCTCCACCTTCGTCGATCACCAAACCACCACTTCCAGCCGGCACGCATCCCATTGGTGAATTGTCGTCTGCACTCCACTTCAACACCATCTACATAGCCGATGTCTGAGCGTGTAAAAACCTTTGGATTTAGAATATTCTTTGCTCTCAAAGCTGACACACCAATCTACTATACGCTCTGTGTAATAGTGGATGTGTTTAGCCAGCAAATATTCTCAGCACCGGTTAATTCATTTTTTGTCTTTATTCATTGTAGAGTAATGTAACCACTGTTTTATTTTATGTTATTTTTAGACTTTATAGTCTCGTTTGTTTGCTCTGTACATAGCCAAGAGATTGTCTTTGTTCATATTTGTTTTCAAGTTAATTAAAGTTTCATAGTTCATACAATTTGTTTTGCTTGTTTTCCCTTACTTTACCACAGGAGGCAACAGCCACGCAGTCAACTTTTTTTTTGTAAATGTGATTGGCATTGACACCGGCCATTAGGAGGACTGCCGAACACCTACACTTCTATATTCCATCACAATATATATATATATATATATATATATATATATATATATATATATATATATATATATATATATATATATATATATGTCGTACCTAGTAGCCAGAACGCACTTCTCAGCCTACTATTCAAGGCCCGATTTGCCTAATAAGCCAAGTTTTCATGAATTAATGTTTTTTCGTCTACCTAACCTACCTAACCTAACCTAACCTAGCTTTTTTTGGCTACCTAACCTAACCTTACCTATAAATATAGGTTAGGTTAGGTAGGGTTGGTTAGGTTCGGTCATATATCTACGTTAATTTTAACTCCAATAAAAAAAAATTGACCTCATACATAGAGAAAAGGGTTGCTTTATCATTTCATAAGAAAAAAATTATAGTAAATATATTAATTCAGGAAAACTTGGCTTATTAGGCAAATCGGGCCTTGAATAGTAGGCTGAGAAGTGAGTTCTGGCTACTAGGTACGACATTATATATATATATAATGTATATATATATTGTGACGGTAACGCGTTGGTGTTCGGCTGTTTCAAAAGCTAGGGGTATGGCCTCGTCACATAAAGAAACAAAAAGAGAAAATATGGAACTTTCATCTGTGGTAAGGTAATGGGAAGACACACAAAACACAAGTAAATTTAACAATGAAATTTTAATTACGTTAGAAAAGCAAAACATGAATAAAAATGGACATAAAAAGTATAACATAAGTCAATCAAACAAAATAATAAGAATAATCACTGGCAAAATGAAAAGTTACGTTAATACAAGTGAATAATATACAAGGATATATATGGTTGCAGGAATATTAGTTTTAAGCTGCCACCTCTCTTAGTACACGTAAGCCAGGGCTTAGTCTACAAATGAGACGTGTTAACTTGTGGAAAGCACGGGATATTCTGAGGGCTGTAGGTCGTGGTGGCCCCAGACATCAGGTAGTGTGGCGGGTGAAGGGAGCAGGTGTGACAGGGCACCAGCCAATCAGCGATGTGCAGGCGACGGACAAGTAGTTTGGTGGTTGGAGTGGTGGAGGTGGAGCAGGTGTTCCCGGTGCTGAATACGTTTGCTCTCTGGGCAAACCTTGGTGTTGTATTTGTTTGATATTTCTTCCATATTAGTTGTATAGGGACGTACTTAGGAGGGAAGAGCAGGCTCAATCTCTCTTGAAGGAGATTATCGTCACAACTCTCCCCCGAAGCCTGCGGTTCTGGAAGAAGTACGTCGTTATGTGGTGGAGTAATAGGTGGAGTCGCTTCTACTTCATAAACTCTGGAGAGAGCATCGGCTAAGATGTTGTCAGAACCTTGGTATAGCGGGTCTCCAGGTTGAATTTCTGCAGTTATCAAGCCCATAGTAGAAGACGTTGAGATGAGAAGTGGGCGTGCTGCAGGAGGTGTAGGGTGGTGTGGTCCGTGTTGATGGTAGACCGAGCACTTTTCAGGTGTGGAGTAAAGTGCTGGAGCTTCAGGATGATGACGAGTAGCTCCTTGCCAATTGTTCCGTAGTTCCTTGTAGCAGTAGTCGCTGACAGGTGTATTCTCCTCGCCTCGTTGCTGCATCACGACACCACCAACGCCGGTACCACTGGTGTCGACATGGAGGATGAAGGGCTTATCTGACGAGGTGAGAGTGGAATTAGAATATGGCAAAGGAGCACTATTAGGGTCCTGAAAATGGTTGGGAATATCAGTATGGATTTTTGAATTAGAAAGCGCTGACTCCTTGTCGGTGTTTTCGGGAGGAGAAGCTGGGAAGGTCTCACTGTGGATGTATGGTTCTGTAAAAGTAGAATAATTTGTCATGACAGTGGGAGGAGTACCATTATATAGCTTCAGGAGGTTGACGTGGCACAGCTGGGTCTTCCGCCGCCTATCTGGAGTCTCTAGAACGTAGTTATGGTTGTTTCTGCACTCCTTGATGCGGTAGGGTCCTGAAAACCTGTTTTGTAAAGGAGAACCTGGGATAGGGAAGTATGCTAGCACGAAGTCTCCCGGCTTAAATTTTCTTACTTTGCTGGTCTGGTCGTAATGAGTCTTCATCCTCTCCTGTGCTTTCAATAGATTATCATGGGCAAAACGGTGGACTCTCTCTAGAATGTGTTGAAGGTTTTGAAGAAACTGGGGCACATTCTGATGCTCACTGAAGGTGGCATCTCGGAGAGAGTCTTTGAAAGCCTTGAGGGGAGTACGGGCACTTACGGCCGTAGAGCATCTCATAAGGAGATACTCCTAGGGACTCATTGGGAAGACTTCTATATATGCACATTATCAAATCAATTTGCTTATCCCAATCCTTAGAGGTTTCACTACAAAACTTTTTCAAGAGTGCTTTGATAGTCTGATGACTACGCTCAAGAGAACCCTGTGAAGCAGGATGATAGGGGCTGGACAATACCTGTTTGATGTTGAACTCCTCCAGTGTCCTTTTGAAGAGATCACTGGTGAAGTTGGTACCACAGTCGCTCTGAATCTCCCTGGGAAATCCATATTGAGTGAAGATCTTCAATAAATGCTTCACAACCGTAGCAGCCGTGATGTTCTTCACTGGAACTGCTATGGGAAATCTGGTGGTAGGACACAGGATGGTTAAGATATAGGCGTTGCCTGAACTGGTCCGAGGTATAGGACCAACACAGTCTATAATAAGTCTGTGGAAAGGTTCCGCTGGCACCTGTATGGGAATCAGCGGCGCTCTGGGAATAGAGATGTTCGGTTTACCTGCCATCTGACATGTATGACACTGTTTTACGTACTGTTTGACGCTATTTACCATACCTGGCCAGTAGTAGTCTTGACGAATTCCATGGTAAGTCTTGTTGAATCCGTAGTGGGAGAGTGCTCCGTGGGCCAGGTGTAGAATAGTGGGCCACAGGCTGGCAGGAATGACAAGTTGTTCGATGTTGGCCCAATCGTCCTCCTCCTTCAGTTTACTGGGTCTATATCTGCGGTAGAGCAAGTCGTTCTCTAGGAAGAACCCAGGAATACTGTCGGGTTGAGTCTCAGCCTGGAAAAACAATGGTGTGAAGGTAAGATCTTCCCTCTGCAACTTACGGAACTCCAACTTGGTCAGATTCGGGGGTAGTTTCTGAGGGTCTTGAGGGACAGTGGTAGCAGTAGAGTCAGCTGGCTGTGGTCGTGCGGCTTGTGCACGGGTGGTCACTAGAACCGGAGGAGAAACTTCATCACTCTCTTGAACCTTTGCTGGAACATACTCGAATAAAGGGTTAATTGGCACAGAGGTACACACCTGGGGTTTGTCCATGACGATCAGGTTGGTCGGTTGCAGGTCTTCTGCCAAGTCGTTGCCTAGGAGAAGTTGCACTCCAGGCATGGGAAAAGGCTTTTCCCTGACGGCGACTTGGACTTCTCCGTTCACGAAGGGACAATCCAGGTGGACTCTGGCGAGAGGATAAGGAGTAGTAGCAGTGAGGTCAGTGATGAAGACAGTTTCTCCGGTGTAGGCGATGTTAGGCACAGCCGACTTCAAGATGATCGATTGAAGAGCCGCTGTGTCCCTCAAGATCTTCAATTTGAAACGTCCCTCCGGATTTGAACCGTTGGCAGAGACAGTTCCAGTATACAGGTGGTTACTGAAAAGAGAAAGATCATTAACATTAACACCAACATTCATCACAGGCTTACCGGACTTAGGAGGAGTTGGTTTGGGTTTCTGTGTGTCAGTGGTTCCTTTGTATTGAAACTTACCACATTTGTCTATGGTATGCCCATAGAGTCTACAATACTTGCAGTACAATTGCGAGCCAGCTTGATCGGTATTCACTTTCTCGGAACTGCACCACGACTTCTTACTGGAGGATGGTTCTGGTGTCAGCCGGTGGATGAGGCTGTAAGTGTCAGCCGACTTAGCACACTTCAGGTAGTCGGTTTTTCTTTATCTGCTAAATATAGACGGACAGGAGGCGGCACACGCCTCAAGAATTCTTCAACTAGCATCAGGTTGACGAGTTCTGTAAAAGTAGAGACATGTGCTGCTTCCAGCCATTTCATGAAATATCTCCGTTTTGTGTTACCAAACTCGAGGAAGGTAGTGGTACTTGCCTTCAGGTGGTCACGGAATTTCCTACGATAACTTTCTGTGGAGAGGAGGTAGGCGTCCAACACTGCTTGTTTCAGAGTCTGGTAGTCATTCTCAGACGCCAAAGTGCTGAGTGTGACTGCAGCTCTACCTGTAAGATGGACTCTGAGAAGTGTGGCCTATTGGTCGACAGGCCAACTGAGTTGATTAGCAAGGGTTTCAAAGGTGGTAAAAAACACGTCAACTTCTGCTTCTACAAAGGATGGCATTAACTTACTTGCATGTGATATATTAAAACTGACGGGAAGATTGGCAGTAGCTTGCTGGCGTTGAGCGAGGTGTGAAGTTTTCAACGCGAATTCTCGTTGACGACACTCTAGAGCCAGAGTCGCTTGTTGCTTGTCATGTTCGCGTTGCATCTCCAACTCGCGTCGTTTTGTTTCAAGCTGTATCCGTTCACGTTCACGGAGTAAGGCAATCTCACGTTCTTGTTCTTCCCTTCGTATGGCAGCTGCTCGTTCTTGTTGTTCGAGGGCTTCTCTTTGCATGGCAGCTGCTTCCCTTTGCTGCTCGCGTTCAATCTTGGCCAGCTCTAGTTTGAGTTTCATCGTTGCCAAATCAGTTTTATCTGCAATATGGTAAGTTTCATGAGTTTCAGAGTCTATCTTACCTTGCTCTAAATGGTGATCCAGCAACAGGTTGTGTATGTCATTTTTGTTGGCTTGGTAGGGAACTTCTAGTTGATACTCATGTGCAAGAGTTTGTAATTCAGTCCTCTTGGCTCGACGTAGAGTCCCTATTTCACCTGCTGGATCTGCACGGAAAGCTTGGAGACGAAACATTGTGAAATTAGCAAATAAATGTACAACGAATATACCGTTATATAGTGAATGTCAGAAACAGGACAACGTGGCAACTGGTACCTATCCTGTGGAATCTTTTACAATTAAAGTTAAATACAAGATGTTAAATGATTAATTTTAAATCAAGGTCGCAGGAAATCTTGTACCCGGTACTCATGTAAGAGGATAAGGGCAAGAAAATCCTACTAAACAAATGAAACAGAGTTTCGAAAACAAATGAAACAGTTAATTGCCTCAAAAGTAAAATTGGTAGTCCAAGGCTGTAGGCATACCTTGCCGAGTCTCTATAGGACATAAGCAAGTCTTTCCTACTGAAATTAATATGATACTTACAGAATTAGCGAACTTTTGTGCTCTGAAGAGGAAAGCTAATTCCCTACCATTGTATGTATCATCATCTCTGACTGACGTGTAGGGGTGCGAGGTGTCAACTGGTGACGAGAACTGCTGCTGAGGTCCCAATTCAGCAGCTAACGTTCGAGCTAGAGGAACTATGGCCCTCTTTGTCCTCCTACAGTCAGATTGCAGAAGATTAGGTGCACTTGACCCGGGGCAGACCACAGTACCAGGGTACCAATATGATGATCTGTCAAAAATATGAGAAATATCCAAGGGACAAAAGATGGTAAACACGAGTAATAACACGGAGGGAGAGATGACCAATTAAGAGTATGACTGAGGCCTACAGTCACCACGTAATCCAAAGTTGTCTCACCTTCACCATATGCTACTCTCGTAATGCACAATACACACCGCACCATATAAAATGAAATTGAATATGAAAAATAGTAAAAGCTACGTTACCAAAGTTAAATACGCTTACCATTAATTACTACTTGGCACCAGTACCTGAGTGAAGCTCGTAGGACAGGCCCCCACTTAATATGTGACGGTAACGCGTTGGTGTTCGGCTGTTTCAAAAGCTAGGGGTATGGCCTCGTCACATAAAGAAACAAAAAGACAAAATATGGAACTTTCATCTGTGGTAAGGTAATGGGAAGACACACAAAACACAAGTAAATTTAACAATGAAATTTTAATTACGTTAGAAAAGCAAAACATGAATAAAAATGGACATAAGAAGTATAACATAAGTCAATCAAACAAAAAAATAAGAATAATCACTGGCAAAATGAAAAGTTACGTTAATACAAGTGAATAATATACAAGGATATATATGGTTGCAGGAATATTGGCTTTAAGCTGCCACCTCTCTTAGTACACGTAAGCCAGGGCTTAGTCTACAAATGAGACGTGTTAACTTGTGGAAAGCACGGGATATTCTGAGGGCTGTAGGTCGTGGTGGCCCCAGACATCAGGTAGTGTGGCGGGTGGAGGGCGCAGGTGCGACAGGGCACCAGCCAATCAGCGATGTCCAGGCGACGAACAAGTAGTTTGGTGGTTGGAGTGGTGGAGGTGGAGCAGGTGTTCCCGGTGCTGAATACGTTTGCTGTCTGGGCAAACGTTGGTGTTGTATTTGTTGGATATTTCTTCCATATTAGTTGTATAGGGACGTACTTAGGAGGGAAGAGCAGGCTCAATCTCTCTTGAAGGAGATTATCGTCACAATATATATAATGCACAACTTGCCTAAACACGCAAGAGAAGATATACAACCTTAGAACACTTTCCCACCAGAAGATTCGAACCCTAGCCAGCACAGAAGCCTTACAGCAACTGGCATAACTGGTACGCCTTTAACCCAGTGCACCACAACTCAGACCCTTAAAAGAGAGGGTAATTTGGGGGTATTTAAATCCCCCAAAGATCACCAGCTCCCAAGGGCAATAAGAGCATAGAGAGGGGCTACTCACATTCTTTTCATCAAATTCCTGTTAATATGGGAGAACGCTGTGTCTGTGCTTAATGCACAACTTGCCTAAACACGCAAGAGAAGTTATACAACCTTAGAACACTTTCCCACCAGGTGATTCGAACCCTAGCCAGCACAGAAGCCTTACAGAAACTGGCATGCCTTTAATCCACTGCACCACAACTCAGACCCTTAAAATAGATGGTTATTTCGGGGTATTTAAATTCTCCAAAGATCACCAGCTTCCAAGGGCAACTAGAGCATAGGGAGGGGCTACTCACATTCTTTTCATCAAATTCCTGTTAATATGGGAAAACGCTGTGTCTATGCTTAATGCACAACTTGCCTAAACACGCAAGAGAAGTTATACAACCTTAGAACACCTTTCCCACCAGAAGATTCGAAACCTAGCCAGCACAGAAGCCTTACAGCAACTGGCTTAACTGGTACACCTTTAACCCACTACACCACAACTCAGACCCTTAAAAGAGATGGTAATTTCGGGATTCGAAAGGTCAGTTACTGACGGATATTAGAACATTTCTCTTTGCTCTAGAAAAGGCGACTAGTGTGGGGTCATGGTCGGATCAGGCACAGATTGCATTGGCATATTGCAAGGTGAAAGGGGAAGCAAAGACACTGCTCAACTCGGCGGAAATTAGAGAGATAAATAGTTATAGCGAGTTTAAGCAGGAGCTGATAGATCATTATGATGTGCAACACGATGCAGCAGAACTAAAGGCTCAGCTAGCTGCACTGAAACGAGAACCAGGAGAACAATTAAGGGCGTTTGGCCATAGAATAAGACTCTTGGGTGATGTGATTGAGCGGACGGAAATGCAGTTCACGGGGGAAGTAAGAGATTCTATGCAACGAAGTGTTTTTTTCGGTGCATTACCGCGGGAAAGTGCGTTACACTGCAGGGAAGCTAAATCTTTTAAGCAAGCGGTGAAACATGCAGTGTTTTGGGCGGAGAATAGCCCGACACATAAACTGACAGAGGATGACATTTTCAAGGAAGTGTCCCCTAAGGAACAGGCAAATCTTGCAGACACGCAAGATAGACAGGCTCAGCTCTGGGCCCCAGTAGCTCAGCCAGTGGAGGATGGACCCGCGGCGGGGGTCACACATTCCAAAGGCAAGGGGCGAGGTGCTCCTCGCGTAACAATAATAAGGGCTGGGAGCCAAGGGTGTTCCTGGGACACAATACGAGTGGGGTGTTGTGGGGACTCCATCAGGGTAGTCGTGGGGAGCGAGGAGGCTATAGTCAAGGGGCACGTGGAAGCAGGTTCACTCCTGCTTCACCAAGGTACTCGCCTGCTCACGGAGCAACAGGAATGTACCACCAGAACCAAGGTACCGGTAGAGGGTATTCCCGGGGAACGGGGTACCCTGCAGGTAAACATGAGCCAGACCGACCTAAGCAGACAAAAGTGTGTAAGCTGTGTGGTGACGGTGGTCACTTGGCCTGGCAGTGTAAGCTTTTTGTGCCACCTAATTACCAAGTGTGTACAGTAGGGGGTGGCGGACAGTGGTTGTGTACCGTCGGGTCGGGTCATCCCATAAAGGTGCAATTACGGTTAAAGGGCACTATCTATACAGCCTTGGTGGACACCGGTGCTTCCGTGTCCATTATGAGTCGTAGCGTGTTAGGATCAGACGTCAGGCTGATACCTAACAACAGGAGATTAACGGCGGTGGGGGATAATGCGTTGCGGGTGTTGGGAGAGACAACTGTGGATTTCCAGCTAGAAGATAGATGGTTTAAACATAGTTTTGTAGTAATACAGGATATAGGGCTGAAACATACCAACATTATCTTGGGAATTGATTTCCTCGAAAAATACGAATGTACCATAGCGTTCAATGCAAGGGGGAATTAATTGGTATGTGGGGGTCAAGCGGTAGACGTTAACAAGGTGAGGAGTAGAGTAGAGAAGGAGTAGCAGTAGTGAGGGGTAACTGTGGTAACTCGGTTGTGGACCAGAATATACAGTGGGCAGTCATGGTATCCAAGGATGTCACCATTCCGGGAGAAGCGTCCTTAGTGATTAAAATGGCATGTAAAGCTAAGGGAGTAGACGTTGTTCTCCACCTTCGTCGATCACCAAACCACCACTTCCAGCCGGCAGGATTCGCCGCTCTGCTACCGGAGGGCGCTGACGTTCGGCCCGGGCTGTCAGTGTTGACCTGTAACTGCTGCGTGGTGGTCGTCTTGTTGACGGTGTGGTGCGGCCATTGGCCGGGGCCTGGCGGGTGTCATGGCGTCGACTAGTGGTGGCCGTGTTCGCCGGGTCGACACCGCCCGGCTTGATTTCTCGGCCCCCGTTGACTGGCCCTTGGTGGAGGTTGCCCTTATGGACGTCATGCGTGTGGAGTACCAAGATCTCTACGGTGTTGAGAAAGTTTCCCCTACCCGGGTGGCGGTGACGTTCTCCTCGGCGCAGGTGTATCAGTTGTTTGTGCGTCGATGGGGTACACGGACGCATGTACTTCCAGGTTCTGCTGTGACGGTGGAGGTCTCCGATCCGTGGGGCCCCCTGACGTATGTAAGCGTTCATGGTGCGCCGGTGCAGTTTCCTGAGGATGAGCTGTCCGCCGCGTTCCGTCGGTATGGTGAGGTGGTGGGGCAGCGTCATGCCTGTCTGCTTAGTGGGCGCCTGAAGGGGCTCCGTATGGGTGCCCGTACTTTGCGCATGCGGCTCTCTGGGGCTATTCCCTCTCGGGTGGCTGTGTGTGGGTTTTATGTGCGTGTGTTTTGCCAGGGGCAGACTCGCTCCTGTTACCGGTGTGGTGAGGTAGGCCATTTCGCTGCAGCTTGCCGTGCCCCTCGCCCGGAGGACCCATCGGTTTTCCATGCGGATGATTTTCCACTTCTGCCGGAGGCTGGGGCGCCCCCAGTGGACCCGGGCTCTGTGGGTGTGCCTCTGGAGGCGTCGTCCCCAGCTGTCCCTACCTCTCCGTCTGCTGCTGGGTCCTCTGCTCTGTCTGTTGACTCTGATGCTCTCGCGGCTCCTGCTTCGGGTGCGCCTATGCTGGTGGCGGCGGAGGTACATCGCGACCCGAGTGTCTCCTTGGAATCCGACGTGTGTGGTGTGGTGCCGGCGGGCGACCCGTGTGCAGTGGCCAGTGTGCTTCCCGAGGCCAGGGGCGGTATTGATACTGTGTCTCATGACGGCCAGCCTAGCGGTGTTCCTGATGCTGGTGCCGTGGCGCAGCCGCCTGCTGTCGCTTGTGCTGTGCCTCCTGTGGTTGCATTGGGCTCTTCTGTTCCTCGACGAAAGCGCGCTCCGAGGGATCGGTCGCACAGCAGGGGCCCCCCTGGGAAGAGGATCGAGGCTTCGGGTGGTGTGCCTTAGGCTGGTGCTCCTCCCTCCGCTTCTCCAGTGGTTCCTCCTCCCCCTTCGGAAGCGGGATCTGGGGATGAGCGGGGCATTGAGCGTGGTGTCGGGCTTGGGGCGGCGGAGGCAGTGGAGAAACTGTGGATGGTGTCCTCGACGCCTGGGGCGCCCTCTTCGCATGGTGTGTCTCCTGTGATTTTGAAGGCGGTTCCTGGTCGGTCGTCTTCCAGGGTGCGGCAGGGGGTTGAGCCTGGTGGTGTGGATGTGGCTCCCGCTGCGGGTGCGGTTGTGTCCCCTGGGGGACACGTTGGGTTGGGGGTGTCCTGAGGTTCTCCCGATGGCGCCCTCTGTTGTCTGTGCGTCTTTGAATGTTCGTGGTTTAAATGATCTTGGGGTCCAGTTGGGCCTGTTGGATGTTCTGCAGGAGCAGCGTGCGGATGTGGCTCTGATCCAGGAGCATAATGTTCGTGAGGTGTCTGTGCTGCAGTGTTTAGGTGCACATTTTCATGTTGTGCTCAACCCGCCGAGGATGTCCTTCGGGGGGACGCTTATGTTGTTTTCTAGGAGGGCTTCCTTCTCCGTGCTTCACACGGAGATGGATGAAGATGGGCGGGTTTTGTTTGTGAGGGTTGAGTTTTTGGGGGTCGTTCTTCCGTTCCTGACGGTGTACGCCCCCTCGGGGGTGGCGCGCCGTCGGGAACGGGAGGAGTTTTTTCGGGTGGGGCTTCTCCCTTTCCTGCATCATGATACGCGGAGTATGGTTTTTGGTGGTGATTTTAACTGTGTGACGAGTGCGCGGGACTGTAGTAGCGCCCGCCCGCAGAATGTCTCGGGTGCGCTGCTGGAGGTGGTGCGTTCTTGCGGTTTCAAGGATGCTGCTGTGCTCTATGGGGGCGAGTTGTCCTTTACTTTTGCTGCGCATGGGGCGCGTTCGCGGATTGATCGAGTGTATGTTACTGGCGGGGGGTGTTCTGTGTTTGCTTTCCACACTGTCCCGGTTGCTTTCTCGGACCATAGTCTCGTGGTGGTCCGGGTTGGTGTGCCCAGTCAGGTACGGGTCGGCGCGGGGTGGTGGAAGCTGAATTGTGGGTTGTTGCGTTCTCCGAGGGTTTGTGGGCAGTTTCGGGTTTGGTGGGTCGGGTTTCTCGCCCGACGGTGTGATTTTCCTTCTGTTTTAGATTGGTGGGAGTGGTGTAAGGAGCAATGTCGGTTGTTTTTTCGGTTGGCTGCCAAACGTGAGGCTGCTGGAAGGTTTGGGTTGCTGCGGTTGTTCCAGGCGAGGCTTTCGCGGTTGTATGTGCGGTACAATGCTGGGATTGACTGTTTTGGGGAGATTGCGGAGTGTAAGGAGCGTATTTGTGGTTTGCGGAATGAGTGGGCCGAGGGTGTTCGTGTGCGTGCTCGTGTGAGTGAATGTGTTGACGGGGAACGGCTCTCTCCTTATCTTTTAGGGAAGGTGAAGGCTGCGCGGGACGGTGGTCTTTTTACGGCTCTGCAACGGCCGGATGGGTCCGTTGTTTCGGACACCGGTGGTGTGTTGCATTATGTGCGGCAGGAGTTGGTTGCACTCTATGGGGAGGTGGTAGGGGACGACGCGATTGCGGAAGGTTTTTTGGGTGGTTGTGCTCCGGGGTTGTCTGCTGCTGGTTGTGTTGGTTTGGAGGAAGATGTTTCGTTGGGGGAGCTTTTCGATGTGGTGAGGTCGTTTCGTTCCGGGAAGGTGCCGGGCTCGGATGGTCTTCCTGTCGAGTTTTATGTTGCCTTTTGGGATGTGTTGGGTGATGTTCTTTTGGAGGTGGTCCGGACTTGCCTTCGGGGGTGCGTTCTGCCTGTGTCTCAGTGCGTTGGGATTGTGCAGCTGCTCCCAAAGCCGGGCGATTTGCGGTTCTTCTCGAACTGGAGACCCATTACTTTGTTGAATGTGGACTATAAGATCCTGTCCAAGATTTTAGCTGGTCGGTGTCGCCGTGTGGTTGCGTCTGTGGTTTCCGCGGAACAGTTTTGTGGTGTTCAGGTCGCTCGTTACTGCAGTGCAATGCGTTATTTCGGGATGTGCTTCTGTACATGTCGGGCTCTCGCTTGTCAGCAGCGATGCTTTGCCTGGATTAGTCTAAGGCTTTTGACCGTGTTTCGTTAGCTTTTGTTTTTCGTGTGTTAGAGCGGCTTGGTTTTCCGCCTTTGTTTGTTCGTTGGGTGCGTATGTTGTACGCTCAGTGTTGCAGTCGGGTTTGCATCAATGGGTTCTTGAGTGCTCCTTTCCCTGTACGCCATTCGGTGAGGCAGGGTTGTCCGCTTTCCATGCTCCTTTATGTGCTCTTTCAGGAGCCTTTTTTTCGGGCGGTCAAGGCTTGTGCGTTGATCCGTCCCCCCCGGCTGCCATCTGATCTTCGGTTACCCATCTGCGGTTATGCGGATGATACCATCCTGTTCGTGGTCTCTGCTGGTTCTGTTCGGGCTGTCCAGGTCGTGGTTGAGAGGTTTGAGTTGGCCACTGGGGCCCAGGTCAATCGTGCCAAATCTGGTCTTATGGGTATCGGTGGGTGGTCCTCTCGCCTTGTGTGGGAGGGGTCTTGGTTTCCGGTGGTCTCCTCTCTGCGTGTTCTGGGGATCAGCTGGTTCGCTTCTTACGAGAGATCTTTGGAATTTAATTGGGGTGCGGTTTCTCGTAGTGTTGGTGTTGCGGTTGGGTTGTTGGCTGCGCGCCCGTTAACAATTTATCAGCGGGCGTTGCTTGTTACTTGTAAAGTTCTGTCACGTGTCTGGTTCGTGGCTCGGTGTTTTCCCCTAGATGGCCGGCTGGCTCTGGGGTTGGAACGTCAGGTTTATAGGTACGTGTGGTGTGGTCGTTACCACCCGGTTCGTCGCTCGACGTTGGTGTTAGCGGTGCGGGAAGGTGGGGTTGGTATTCCTGATGTGTTTACCAGGGCTCGGGCGCTGTTCTGGGTCTCGTTGCGTCAGGGTTTAGCGTTGGGTGGGGGGCTCAATGCTTTGTGTATTTTTTATTGTTCGGTCCGGTTTAGTTTTTTGGTGGATTGCGGTGTTTGTCGGGAGGTGGCCTTTTGTACCCCTCCTGTTTACTCCTGGGCGGTAGACATTCTTCGGGCTGTCTGTCGTTGTCCGGGTTATATGTCTCTCTCAGTGAAGGCGATTTATGGGGTTCTATTTTGTCGTGTTCAGCCGCGGGTGGAGTCTTTATTCCCGTGTTGGGATTGGGGGGAGGTGTGGGCGGCGTTAGGGGCGCGGTTTTTGGCACCGCAGCAGCGGGAGTTGTTGTTTCTCATGTTGCATTTGTCGTTGGCGACAAATGACCGGTTGTGCATGCTGGGTTTGCGTGCCTCTGACGCATGTGTCCACTGTGGTTTGCCTGAAACTCAGTTACATGTTTTCTATTTTTGTGAGAGGCTGAGTGGTTTGCTTGATTGGTTTCGTGCTGTGTTGGCCGGGATGTCGGGGTGGTTTTTTGCCGTTTTTGTTTTTGTCTTTTCCGCGGGGCTCTCGACGGGTGCGTAATACGCTCTGTCTTCTTGTCGCTGACTATGTGTATTGTGTGTGGGTTGGCCGGAGGGAGGGTTATGGGGTTGATAGGGTTTTAGGGTTTTTGAGAGGACGCTTACGGTTCACCTGGTGGTGGCTGCAGCGTGCTTTTCCGGATTATTTTTGTGGTTGGTTTACTGGTGCGTATGTTCGTGGGGCTGCTTTTGAGTGATTGGTCGTGGGTTGGGCTCGTGGATGTTGGCTGTGGGTTGGTTGGGTGGGTCTTGTTCCGGTTTGTTTTAGGTCCCCGGTCCTCCGATGGGCCTCCTCGGCGGGGGTTGGGCGGGGGGTGTGTGTGTGTGTGGTTGTTTTGTTTCTGTTGTGGTTGCTCCTGTGGGTGTGTGTTCGTTTGGGTGTGCTTGTATGTGGGTGTGGTTTTTATGTTTTCCCTGGCTCCTGCGTGGGCCTTTTTGTTTGCCTTGTATGGGTTTTATGTTTTGTGCATTTTTGTTCTTTATGGTATGTATGCTTGTATGCTCCTATGTCTTAGGTGCGTGCCTCTTCTGTATTTTGTGATTTTCTGTGTGGGGGGTTGGGGTGCCCGGGTTTATGTTTTGTCCTCCCCCCCCCTTTCATGTACTACTGTTCCTGTGTTATGAGTGTTCTTTTTGCCATTACTGATTGTTTTTTCTCTTTTTATGTGCCATGTACTTTGCCTTGGGCTATTTATGTCTTATTTATCTGTTCTTTCTTGATTTGTGTTTTGTGTTGTGCCTTTGTATTATGTCTTTTTAATTATGCATGAGGAAACGAAGTAAGAAAAAAGAAATGTTTTCCACCACCCCGCGTCGGCGCGGGGTGGTGGAAGCTGAATTGTGGGTTGTTGCGTTCTCCGAGGGTTTGTGGGCAGTTTCGGGTTTGGTGGGTCGGGTTTCTCGCCCGACGGTGTGATTTTCCTTCTGTTTTAGATTGGTGGGAGTGGTGTAAGGAGCAATGTCGGTTGTTTTTTCGGTTGGCTGCCAAACGTGAGGCTGCTGGAAGGTTTGGGTTGCTGCGGTTGTTCCAGGCGAGGCTTTCGCGGTTGTATGTGCGGTACAATGCTGGGATTGACTGTTTTGGGGAGATTGCGGAGTGTAAGGAGCGTATTTGTGGTTTGCGGAATGAGTGGGCCGAGGGTGTTCGTGTGCGTGCTCGTGTGAGTGAATGTGTTGACGGGGAACGGCTCTCTCCTTATCTTTTAGGGAAGGTGAAGGCTGCGCGGGACGGTGGTCTTTTTACGGCTCTGCAACGGCCGGATGGGTCCGTTGTTTCGGACACCGGTGGTGTGTTGCATTATGTGCGGCAGGAGTTGGTTGCACTCTATGGGGAGGTGGTAGGGGACGACGCGATTGCGGAAGGTTTTTTGGGTGGTTGTGCTCCGGGGTTGTCTGCTGCTGGTTGTGTTGGTTTGGAGGAAGATGTTTCGTTGGGGGAGCTTTTCGATGTGGTGAGGTCGTTTCGTTCCGGGAAGGTGCCGGGCTCGGATGGTCTTCCTGTCGAGTTTTATGTTGCCTTTTGGGATGTGTTGGGTGATGTTCTTTTGGAGGTGGTCCGGACTTGCCTTCGGGGGTGCGTTCTGCCTGTGTCTCAGTGCGTTGGGATTGTGCAGCTGCTCCCAAAGCCGGGCGATTTGCGGTTCTTCTCGAACTGGAGACCCATTACTTTGTTGAATGTGGACTATAAGATCCTGTCCAAGATTTTAGCTGGTCGGTGTCGCCGTGTGGTTGCGTCTGTGGTTTCCGCGGAACAGTTTTGTGGTGTTCAGGTCGCTCGTTACTGCAGTGCAATGCGTTATTTCGGGATGTGCTTCTGTACATGTCGGGCTCTCGCTTGTCAGCAGCGATGCTTTGCCTGGATTAGTCTAAGGCTTTTGACCGTGTTTCGTTAGCTTTTGTTTTTCGTGTGTTAGAGCGGCTTGGTTTTCCGCCTTTGTTTGTTCGTTGGGTGCGTATGTTGTACGCTCAGTGTTGCAGTCGGGTTTGCATCAATGGGTTCTTGAGTGCTCCTTTCCCTGTACGCCATTCGGTGAGGCAGGGTTGTCCGCTTTCCATGCTCCTTTATGTGCTCTTTCAGGAGCCTTTTTTTCGGGCGGTCAAGGCTTGTGCGTTGATCCGTCCCCCCCGGCTGCCATCTGATCTTCGGTTACCCATCTGCGGTTATGCGGATGATACCATCCTGTTCGTGGTCTCTGCTGGTTCTGTTCGGGCTGTCCAGGTCGTGGTTGAGAGGTTTGAGTTGGCCACTGGGGCCCAGGTCAATCGTGCCAAATCTGGTCTTATGGGTATCGGTGGGTGGTCCTCTCGCCTTGTGTGGGAGGGGTCTTGGTTTCCGGTGGTCTCCTCTCTGCGTGTTCTGGGGATCAGCTGGTTCGCTTCTTACGAGAGATCTTTGGAATTTAATTGGGGTGCGGTTTCTCGTAGTGTTGGTGTTGCGGTTGGGTTGTTGGCTGCGCGCCCGTTAACAATTTATCAGCGGGCGTTGCTTGTTACTTGTAAAGTTCTGTCACGTGTCTGGTTCGTGGCTCGGTGTTTTCCCCTAGATGGCCGGCTGGCTCTGGGGTTGGAACGTCAGGTTTATAGGTACGTGTGGTGTGGTCGTTACCACCCGGTTCGTCGCTCGACGTTGGTGTTAGCGGTGCGGGAAGGTGGGGTTGGTATTCCTGATGTGTTTACCAGGGCTCGGGCGCTGTTCTGGGTCTCGTTGCGTCAGGGTTTAGCGTTGGGTGGGGGGCTCAATGCTTTGTGTATTTTTTATTGTTCGGTCCGGTTTAGTTTTTTGGTGGATTGCGGTGTTTGTCGGGAGGTGGCCTTTTGTACCCCTCCTGTTTACTCCTGGGCGGTAGACATTCTTCGGGCTGTCTGTCGTTGTCCGGGTTATATGTCTCTCTCAGTGAAGGCGATTTATGGGGTTCTATTTTGTCGTGTTCAGCCGCGGGTGGAGTCTTTATTCCCGTGTTGGGATTGGGGGGAGGTGTGGGCGGCGTTAGGGGCGCGGTTTTTGGCACCGCAGCAGCGGGAGTTGTTGTTTCTCATGTTGCATTTGTCGTTGGCGACAAATGACCGGTTGTGCATGCTGGGTTTGCGTGCCTCTGACGCATGTGTCCACTGTGGTTTGCCTGAAACTCAGTTACATGTTTTCTATTTTTGTGAGAGGCTGAGTGGTTTGCTTGATTGGTTTCGTGCTGTGTTGGCCGGGATGTCGGGGTGGTTTTTTGCCGTTTTTGTTTTTGTCTTTTCCGCGGGGCTCTCGACGGGTGCGTAATACGCTCTGTCTTCTTGTCGCTGACTATGTGTATTGTGTGTGGGTTGGCCGGAGGGAGGGTTATGGGGTTGATAGGGTTTTAGGGTTTTTGAGAGGACGCTTACGGTTCACCTGGTGGTGGCTGCAGCGTGCTTTTCCGGATTATTTTTGTGGTTGGTTTACTGGTGCGTATGTTCGTGGGGCTGCTTTTGAGTGATTGGTCGTGGGTTGGGCTCGTGGATGTTGGCTGTGGGTTGGTTGGGTGGGTCTTGTTCCGGTTTGTTTTAGGTCCCCGGTCCTCCGATGGGCCTCCTCGGCGGGGGTTGGGCGGGGGGTGTGTGTGTGTGTGGTTGTTTTGTTTCTGTTGTGGTTGCTCCTGTGGGTGTGTGTTCGTTTGGGTGTGCTTGTATGTGGGTGTGGTTTTTATGTTTTCCCTGGCTCCTGCGTGGGCCTTTTTGTTTGCCTTGTATGGGTTTTATGTTTTGTGCATTTTTGTTCTTTATGGTATGTATGCTTGTATGCTCCTATGTCTTAGGTGCGTGCCTCTTCTGTATTTTGTGATTTTCTGTGTGGGGGGTTGGGGTGCCCGGGTTTATGTTTTGTCCTCCCCCCCCCTTTCATGTACTACTGTTCCTGTGTTATGAGTGTTCTTTTTGCCATTACTGATTGTTTTTTCTCTTTTTATGTGCCATGTACTTTGCCTTGGGCTATTTATGTCTTATTTATCTGTTCTTTCTTGATTTGTGTTTTGTGTTGTGCCTTTGTATTATGTCTTTTTAATTATGCATGAGGAAACGAAGTAAGAAAAAAGAAATGTACTCCGTTATTTCTGTTTGTCTTTCAATGTTCTGTATTTCCATGTTTTTTGTTTCATGTAGTTTTGTAATTTTGCCTCTTTGGGGTTTCGGAGGCCTGTTGTTCTGTACTTTTATGCACCTGTGTTTGGGTTGTTGGGCTGGGCTTGTATGTGCGTTCTCCTTTTGTATTTCTGTACTTAAGGTTGTGTGGTTGTGCCTATGTTTTATGTTAATTCTATTGTGTGCTATTTATGTCATGTTCTGTTTTTTGTGGTAACTACTGTCCCCGTTTCTGGGTTCTCTTTTTTTTTGTGCCTTGTGTCATGTGTTTTCTTTCTTGGTTTTTGTTGGGTATGTTTAGTGTATCCGTGTTTTACATCCTTTGTTATATTGTCCTGTGTATGTTCATGACTTGTTCTTTCGGCGGGTGTCTGTTTTGTACATTGTGTATTCTTTTATAAAAATAAAAAAAAAAAAAAAAAAAAAAAACTTCCAGCCGGCACGCATCCCATTGGTGAATTGTCGTCTGCACTCCACTTCAACACCATCTACATAGCCGATGTCTGAGCGTGTAAAAACCATTGGATTTAGAATATTCTGTGCTCTCAAAGCTGACACACCAATCTACTATACGCTCTGTGTAATAGTGGATGTGTTTAGCCAGCAAATATTCTCAGCACCGGTTAATTCATTTTTTGTCTTTATTCATTGTAGAGTAATGTAACCACTGTTTTATTTTATGTTATTTTTAGACTTTATAGTCTCGTTTGTTTGCTCTGTACATAGCCAAGGGATTGTCTTTGTTCATATTTGTTTTCAAGTTAATTAAAGTTTCATAGTTCATACAATTTGTTTTGCTTGTTTTCCCTTACTTTACCACACGAGGCAATAGCCACGCAGTCAACTTTTTTTTTGTAAATGTGATTGGCATTGACACCGGCCATTAGGAGGACTTCCGAACACCTACACTTCTTTATTCCATCACAATATATATATATATATATATATGTATATATATATATATATATATATATATATATATATATATATATATATATATATATATATATATATATATATAGATATATATATATATATATATATATATATATATATATATATATATATATATATATATATATATTATTAAATATGACCGAAAAAGTAAGATCGGCCAATCATTAGCCAGATACCCACACCCACGTACAGACTGGCGAAGCGACTCAACGGCCTGCTGACTCCTTATGTCCCTTGCGCTTTCAACCTGAAGTCTCCAAAGGAATTTGTTGACTTACTGCGGGGCACACGGGCCACAGGGATAAGAGCCTCGTTGGACGTAGAATCACTGTTCACCAACGTACCTGTGGACGAGACAATCGGGATGATAGCCGACAGAGTGTATCGTGATCCAGCCTGTACTCCTCTTGACATACCAGAAAATATTCTAAGGAAACTACTCCAAGCTTGTACTAAAGCGGCACCCTTCTTGAGCCCGGATGGGCACATGTATAAGCAAGTAGATGGGGTCGCCATGGGTTCTCCCCTAGGTGTCCTGTTTGCAAACTTCTACATGGGTACCATCGAGCAAAAAGTCTTAGTCGACATGAACTTGAAACCGGCCATATACTGCAGGTATGTTGACGACATTTTTACACAGGTACCTGTTGTCAGACATCTGCAGGAGCTGAAGGAGGCGTTTGAGCAGAGTTCCGTGCTGCGTTTCACTTACGAGATGGAAAAGGATGGGAAGCTGCCCTTTCTAGATGTAACAGTCATGGAAAAGAGCGGAGGTTTCCACACTGCAGTCTACACTAAGGAAACGAACATAGGAATGTGCCTAAATGCCAACAGCGACTGCCCAGACAGGTACAGGAGGAGTGTTGTTAACGCATATGTCGACCGTGCTCTCAGCCAAAGCTCAGAATGGAAGCAAGTCGACGAAGAACTCTGTAGGGTAAGGCAGGTCCTAGTCAACAATGGCTTCTCCAATGGTTTCGTCGAAGACATCATAAGAAGGAAAGTGAAACGCCATGCAACCTCTGAAGAGACAACTAACACAACACCTATACCCCCTATTAGATAATTTTAAAGGAACTTCTTTTCCACAGCTCATAAAACGGAGGAAAGGGTCCTGAAAGATATTGTTAATAGAAACGTTATCCCTACAGACAAAAATCAGAGGATACAACTGACGATTTACTATAAAACCAGAAAAACGGCCAGCCTACTCATGAGAAACTCTCCAGACACAAAGCAGAACGCTTTAAAAGAGACCAACGTCGTCTATGCCTTCAAATGCCCTCTTGGGGACTGTAAGCTCCAAAAAACCCAGTATATAGGAAAGACAACAACATCTCTTTCTAGGCGTTTAACGATGCATAAGCAACAGGGCTCCATGAAGGAACATATAATCTCTTCCCACAACCAAACCATCGCAAGAGAAATCATAGTAAACAACACAGAAATCATCGATAGATACAGCGATAGCAGGCGACTTGACGTTTGCCAGGCACTACACATCAAAAAGTCAACACCAGCAATCAACAGCCAATTAATGCACAACTATATTGTACCCACCTCAAGACTCCGCTCCAATATTGAAGCATCAAGAAATATGGACCAATAGGCTTTCTACAATCACTTCCATTCAAAACCCATTGTTTCGTGTTCTGTCTTGTGTTGATGAAATTAATACCCTATTAATGCCACCTCACCCCATCCACCTCACTCAAATGTAGATATAAACAAATCGGAGTTCTTATATATGTGTAAGTTCTATTCAGTTGTGTATGTGTAAACTAAAGTCTTTGAAAATGTAATAAGTTTTACAAAACGCGCTCAAGTGTCGCGTCAGACTAGAAATAAAAACGAATTTTGGAGAATTGATTTTTGAATTACCACCAACAGTGAAAAGAAATGTATGAAAGATCGAGAAAATTCGTGTTAGAATTATTAATCTTACTTTTTCGGTCATATTTAATAATATATGTCTACAGGAAAGACTGCTACCAAAATATACATATATATATGTATATATATATATATATATATATATATATATATATATATATATATATATATATATATATATATATATATATATATATATATGTATATATATATGTATATATATATATATATATATATATATATATACATATATATATATATATATATATATATATATATATATATATATATATATAATCTTTGGACAACACCCACCAGTGGGACTCGAACCCAGAAAGCACAACTACCTTCCAGTAGCTGGCATAACTAGTATGCTTTAACCCACTACGCCATCAGACCTTACAAAAGAAGTAAGAAGATGGCGTAGTGGGTTAAAGCATACTAGTTATGCCAGCTACTGGAAGGTAGTTGTGCTTTCTGGGTTCGAGTCCCACTGGTGGGTGTTGTCCAAAGATTGTTTATCTTCACTTGTGGTTTATGCAAGTATAGGCTTATATATATATATATATATATATATATATATATATATATATATATATATATATACATATATATATACATATATATATATATATATATATATATATATATATATATATATATATATATATATATATATATATATATATATATATAAGGCACAACTCTCCTAAAAACGAGAGTGAAGTATACAACTTTAGAACACTTTCCCACCAGGAGACTCGAACCCTAGCCAGCACAGGTGGTGGAGCGGGTTAAGGCGTACCTGTTATGCCAGTTGCTGGAAGGCGTCTGTGCTGGCTAGGGTTCGAGTCTCCTGGTGGGAAAGTGTTCTAAAGTTGTATACTTCACTCTCGTGTTTAGGAGAGTTGTGCCTTAAGCATAGACACTGTGTCTTCCCATATTAACAGGGACTTGATGAAATAAACGTATAAATGACCCCTCACTTGCTCTAGTGCTCTTGGGAGGTGGTGATCTTTGGGGTATATAAATACTCCGAAATTACCATCTCTTTTAAGGGTCTGAGCAGGTGGTGGAGCGGGTTAAGGCGTATCTGTTATGCCAGTTGCTGGAAGGCTTCTGTGCTGGCTAGGGTTCGAGTCTCCTGGTGGGAAAGTGTTCTAAAGTTGTATACTTCACTCTCGTGTTTAGGAGAGTTGTGCCTTAAGCATAGACACTGTGTCTTCCCATATTAACAGGGACTTGATGAAATAAACATATAAATGACCCCTCACTTGCTCTAGTGCTCTTGGGAGGTGGTGATCTTTGGGGTATATAAATAACCCGAAATTACCATCTCTTTTAAGGGTCTGAGCAGGTGGTGGAGCGGGTTAAGGCGTACCTGTTATGCCAGTTGCTGGAAGGCTTCTGTGCTGGCTAGGGTTCGAGTCTCCTGGTGGGAAAGTGTTCTAAAGTTGTATACTTCACTCTCGTGTTTAGGAGAGTTGTGCCTTAAGCATAGACACTGTGTCTTCCCATATTAACAGGGACTTGACGAAATAAACGTATAAATGACCCCTCACTTGCTCTAGTGCTCTAGGGAGGTGGTGATCTTTGGGGTATATAAATACTCCGAAATTACCATCTCTTTTAAGGGTCTGAGCAGGTGGTGGAGCGGGTTAAGGCGTACCTGTTATGCCAGTTGCTGGAAGGCTTCTGTGCTGGCTAGGGTTCGAGTCTCCTGGTGGGAAAGTGTTCTAAAGTTGTATACTTCACTCTCGTCTTTAGGAGAGTTGTGCCTTAAGCATAGACACTGTGTCTTCCCATATTAACAGGGACTTGATGAAAAAAACGTATAAATGACCCCTCACTTGCTCTAGTGCTCTAGGGAGGTGGTGATCTTTGGGGTATATAAATACTCCGAAATTACCATCTCTTTTAAGGGTCTGAGCAGGTGGTGGAGCGGGTTAAGGCGTACCTGTTATGCCAGTTGCTGGAAGGCGTCTGTGCTGGCTAGGGTTCGAGTCTCCTGGTGGGAAAGTGTTCTAAAGTTGTATACTTCACTCTCGTGTTTAGGAGAGTTGTGCCTTAAGCATAGACACTGTGTCTTCCCATATTAACAGGGACTTGATGAAATAAACGTATAAATGACCCCTCACTTGCTCTAGTGCTCTTGGGAGGTGGTGATCTTTGGGGTATATAAATACTCCGAAATTACCATCTCTTTTAAGGGTCTGAGCAGGTGGTGGAGCGGGTTAAGGCGTATCTGTTATGCCAGTTGCTGGAAGGCTTCTGTGCTGGCTAGGGTTCGAGTCTCCTGGTGGGAAAGTGTTCTAAAGTTGTATACTTCACTCTCGTGTTTAGGAGAGTTGTGCCTTAAGCATAGACACTGTGTCTTCCCATATTAACAGGGACTTGATGAAATAAACATATAAATGACCCCTCACTTGCTCTAGTGCTCTTGGGAGGTGGTGATCTTTGGGGTATATAAATACTCCGAAATTACCATCTCTTTTAAGGGTCTGAGCAGGTGGTGGAGCGGGTTAAGGCGTACCTGTTATGCCAGTTGCTGGAAGGCTTCTGTGCTGGCTAGGGTTCGAGTCTCCTGGTGGGAAAGTGTTCTAAAGTTGTATACTTCACTCTCGTGTTTAGGAGAGTTGTGCCTTAAGCATAGACACTGTGTCTTCCCATATTAACAGGGACTTGACGAAATAAACGTATAAATGACCCCTCACTTGCTCTAGTGCTCTAGGGAGGTGGTGATCTTTGGGGTATATAAATACTCCGAAATTACCATCTCTTTTAAGGGTCTGAGCAGGTGGTGGAGCGGGTTAAGGCGTACCTGTTATGCCAGTTGCTGGAAGGCTTCTGTGCTGGCTAGGGTTCGAGTCTCCTGGTGGGAAAGTGTTCTAAAGTTGTATACTTCACTCTCGTCTTTAGGAGAGTTGTGCCTTAAGCATAGACACTGTGTCTTCCCATATTAACAGGGACTTGATGAAAAAAACGTATAAATGACCCCTCACTTGCTCTAGTGCTCTAGGGAGGTGGTGATCTTTGGGGTATATAAATACTCCGAAATTACCATCTCTTTTAAGGGTCTGAGCAGGTGGTGGAGCGGGTTAAGGCGTACCTGTTATGCCAGTTGCTGGAAGGCGTCTGTGCTGGCTAGGGTTCGAGTCTCCTGGTGGGAAAGTGTTCTAAAGTTGTATACTTCACTCTCGTGTTTAGGAGAGTTGTGCCTTAAGCATAGACACTGTGTCTTCCCATATTAACAGGGACTTGATGAAATAAACGTATAAATGACCCCTCACTTGCTCTAGTGCTCTTGGGAGGTGGTGATCTTTGGGGTATATAAATACTCCGAAATTACCATCTCTTTTAAGGGTCTGAGCAGGTGGTGGAGCGGGTTAAGGCGTATCTGTTATGCCAGTTGCTGGAAGGCTTCTGTGCTGGCTAGGGTTCGAGTCTCCTGGTGGGAAAGTGTTCTAAAGTTGTATACTTCACTCTCGTGTTTAGGAGAGTTGTGCCTTAAGCATAGACACTGTGTCTTCCCATATTAACAGGGACTTGATGAAATAAACATATAAATGACCCCTCACTTGCTCTAGTGCTCTTGGGAGGTGGTGATCTTTGGGGTATATAAATACTCCGAAATTACCATCTCTTTTAAGGGTCTGAGCAGGTGGTGGAGCGGGTTAAGGCGTACCTGTTATGCCAGTTGCTGGAAGGCTTCTGTGCTGGCTAGGGTTCGAGTCTCCTGGTGGGAAAGTGTTCTAAAGTTGTATACTTCACTCTCGTGTTTAGGAGAGTTGTGCCTTAAGCATAGACACTGTGTCTTCCCATATTAACAGGGACTTGACGAAATAAACGTATAAATGACCCCTCACTTGCTCTAGTGCTCTAGGGAGGTGGTGATCTTTGGGGTATATAAATACTCCGAAATTACCATCTCTTTTAAGGGTCTGAGCAGGTGGTGGAGCGGGTTAAGGCGTACCTGTTATGCCAGTTGCTGGAAGGCTTCTGTGCTGGCTAGGGTTCGAGTCTCCTGGTGGGAAAGTGTTCTAAAGTTGTATACTTCACTCTCGTCTTTAGGAGAGTTGTGCCTTAAGCATAGACACTGTGTCTTCCCATATTAACAGGGACTTGATGAAATAAACGTATAAATGACCCCTCACTTGCTCTAGTGCTCTTGGGAGGTGGTGATCTTTGGGGTATATAAATACTCCGAAATTACCATCTCTTTTAAGGGTCTGAGCAGGTGGTGGAGCGGGTTAAGGCGTACCTGTTATGCCAGTTGCTGGAAGGCTTCTGTGCTGGCTAGGGTTCGAGTCTCCTGGTGGGAAAGTGTTCTAAAGTTGTATACTTCACTCTCGTGTTTAGGAGAGTTGTGCCTTAAGCATAGACACTGTGTCTTCCCATATTAACAGGGACTTGATGAAATAAACGTATAAATGACCCCTCACTTGCTCTAGTGCTCTTGGGAGGTGGTGATCTTTGGGGTATATAAATACTCCGAAATTACCATCTCTTTTAAGGGTCTGAGCAGGTGGTGGAGCGGGTTAAGGCGTACCTGTTATGCCAGTTTCTGGAAGGCTTCTGTGCTGGCTAGGGTTCGAGTCTCCTGGTGGGAAAGTGTTCTAAAGTTGTGTATATATATATATATATATATATATATATATATATATATATATATATATATATATATATATATATATATATATATATACATATATATATATATATATATATATATATATATATATATATATATATATATATATATATATATATATATATGTATATATAATGCACAACTTGCCTAAACACGCAAGAGAAGATATACAACCTTAGAACACTTTCCCACCAGGAGATTCGAACCCTAGCCAGCACAGAAGCCTTAGAGCAACTGGCATAACTGGTACGCCTTTAACCCGCTGCATCACAACTCAGACCCTTAAAAGAGATGGTAATTTCAGGGTATTTAAATCCCCCAAAGATCACAAGCTCCCAAGGGCAACTAGAGCACAGTGAGGGGCTACTCACGTTCTTTTCAACAAATTCCTGTTAATATGGGAGAACTCTATGTCTATGCTTAATGCACAACTTGCCTAAACACGCAAGAGAAGTTATACAACCTTAGAACACTTTCCCACCAGGAGATTCGAACCCTAAGCAGAACAGAAGCCTTACAGCAACTGGCATGCCTTTAACTCACTGCACCACAACTCAGACCTTTAAAAGAGATGGTAATTTCGGGGTATTTAAATCCCCCAAGGATCACCAGCTCCCAAGGGCAACTAGAGCATAGTGAGTGGCTACTCACGTTCTTTTCATCAAATTCCTGTTAATATAAGAGAACGCTGTGTCTATGCTTAATGCACAACATGCCTAAACACGCAAGAGAAGTTATACAACCTTAGAACACTTTCCCACCAGGAGATTCGAACCCTAAGCAGAACAGAAGCCTTACAGCAACTGGCATGCCTTTAACCCACTGCACCACAACTCAGACCTTTAAAAGAGATGGTAATTTTGGGGTATTTAAATCCCCTAAAGATCATCAGCTCCCAAGGCCAACTAGAGCATAGTCAGGGGCTACTCACGTTCTTTTCATCAAATTCCTGTTAATATGGGAGATTGCTGTGTCTATGCTTAATGCACAACGTGCCTAAACACGCAAAAGAAGTTATACATCCTTAGAACACTTTCCCACCAAGAGATTTGAACCCTAACCAGCACAGAAGCCTTACAGCAATGGCATAACGGGTACGCCTTTAACCCACTGCACCACAACTCAGACCCTTAAAAGAGATGGTAATTTTGGGGTATTTAAATCCCCCAAAGATCACCAGCTCCCAAGGGCAAGTAGAGCATAGTGAGGGGCTACTCACGTTCTTTTCATCAAATTCCTGTTAATATGTGAGAACGCTGTGTCTATGCTTAATGCAAAACTTGCCTAAACATGCAAGAGAAGTTATACAACCTTAGAACACTTTCCCACCAAGAGATTCGAACCCTAGCCAGCACAGAAGCCTTACAGCAACTGGCATAACTGGTACGCCTTTAACCCATTGCACCACAACTCAGACCCTTAAAAGAGATGGTAAATTCGGGGTATTTAAATCCCCAAAAGATCACCAGCTCCCAAGGGCTGTTGTAATCCACAAGTTAGTAGGGATTATTAGCTAGAGGATCATTACTACAACACTTAACGAATGATGATTGGAAGTATATGTTACGTAGACAGACTATGGATCACATATCCAAGAAAGGTCAAAGGGATTAAGACCGCAGTGTTAGCCAAACTAATAATTCCTGGAAAGAGGACTCAGGCTTCTAGGAACAAGGTTACCGCTTCTAGGGATAAGGTTAATCGGATTATACCTTCCTTGAGAGGCGTGGTGAAATGTTTGAGGCCATGGCTGATTGGAGTTAGTCTTGTTGTGGGAGTGGAACTGGCAAGTCCTCCGAGGTCTCCGTTTGTGGCAGCAGCGAAGTGTAGCAGACAGCTATGCGAGAGCCTGATGTGATCTTAGTGACCAAGTTAAGTCTGCAGTATGTGAGTATTGAATGTATGACTAACCGGGTGTGAAGTGTTGTAGTAATTATTCAGTATTAGGGACATAGGCGGAAGTTACGAGTGCAAGTGGTGACTGCGGAGGTCAAGTGGGTTATGGGTATTGGAAGTGTATTTTCCTAATAGAGTATGTTAATATGTTATTTCTTTGTAATTAAATGACAAAACCCGACGGCCTTTAAATACCTTCCATGTTCACTCATTGAGTTCCAGTACAAACCTAGTGGTACGTACGCCTCAAGAGTCTGGTGTGTGTAGGAGCACACGGTGGTTGGAACGGTTGCTGAGGCAAGGTGTTATGTGTTGTGAAATCGCAGTGTTCGGAATGAACCGGGGTTCAGCGTCACGACATATTTGGTGGCAGCGCAAACAGGTTTTGGAACACTTTGAGAGATGAATGAAGTGTGTTACTGGTGTAGTTGGTGAGGGAATGTTCGGGAATTGGTAGACGTCGGGTTGTGTTCAGAACGGTGGATATTGGAGTGAGGAAGTGAAGGTGTGTGGGCCAGTGAGTGGCCATAGTGGGGTGTGGGGCCAAGGTGTGTGGCCATGTTGTGCAGCAGGGAAAGGTCCCCTAAGGGGTGAAAACAGTAGTGTGGGGAAGGGATACGTGACGTTGTTAATGGTGGCTTTAAATTATAAGTGACCCTAGTGAGATTAAGGGAATAAGGCCAAGTAAGGTTACTGTACGGTAAAGCATCAAGCTGGTTCATACACGAGCACATAAGGGGCGAGTAGCCATGACGAGTACGGGTAGTAATAGGGGCGCCAGTGGCCAAGTCACGGGTACTGTCGGTCAGGGTGAGAGTATTGATAACACGGCGGCGTTGCTTACGGCGCAGGCGGTAACGTCAGAGACAATTGGGCAGGGTGGTTGTATTTCAACCACCGGTGGTTGAAAAATGTGTTGAGCACGCATGAGACTAATAATGCAGGACCTAAGGTATATGGAGACATACCCACGTTTTGGGGCGCCAAACGGGATTCGCAAGGTCAGTTACTGACGGATATTAGAACATTTCTCTTTGCTTAGAAAAGGCGACTAGTGTGGAATCATGGTCGGATCAGGCACAGATTGCATTGGCATATTCCAAGGTGAAAGGGGAAGCAAAGACCCTGCTCAACTCGGCGGAAATTAGAGAGATAAATAGTTATAGCGAGTTTAAGCAGGAGCTGATAGATCATTACGATGTGCAACACGATGCAGTAGAACTAAAGGCTCAGCTAGTTTCACTGAAACGAGAACCAGGAGAACAATTAAGGGCGTTTGGCCATAGAATAAGACTCTTGGGTGATGTGATTGAGCGGACGGAAACGCAGTTCACGGGGGTAGTAAGAGATTCTATGCAACGGAGTGTTTTTTTCGGTGCATTACCGCGGGAAAGTGCGTTACACTGCAGGGAAGCTAAATCTTTTAAGCAAGCGGTGAAACATGCAGTGTTTTGGGCGGAGAATAGCCCGACACATAAACTGACAGAGGATGACATTTTCAAGGAAGTGTCCCCTAAGGAACAGGCAAATCTTGCAGACACGCAAGATAGACAGGCTCAGCTCTGGGCCCCAGTAGCTCAGCCAGTGGAGGATGGACCCGCGGCGGGGGTCACACATTCCAAAGGCAAGGGGCGAGGTGCTCCTCGCGTAACAATAATAAGAGCTGGGAGCCAAGGGTGTTCCTGGGACACAATACGAGTGGGGTGTCGTGGGGACTCCATCAGGGTAGTCGTGGGGAGCGAGGAGGCTATAGTCAAGGGGCACGTGGAAGCAGGTTCACTCCTGCTTCACCAAGGTACTCGCCTGCTCACGGAGCAACAGGAATGTACCACCAGAACCAAGGTACCGGTAGAGGGTATTCCCGGGGAACGGGGTACCCTGCAGGTAAACATGAGCCAGACCGACCTAAGCAGACAAAAGTGTGTAAGCTGTGTGGTGACGGTGGTCACTTGGCCTGGCAGTGTAAGCTTTTTGTGCCACCTAATTACCAAGTGTGTACAGTAGGGGGTGGCGGACTTTGGTTGTGTACCGTCGGGTCGGGTCATCCCATAAAGGTGCAATTATGGTTAAAGGGCACTATCTATACAGCCTTGGTGGACACCGGTGCTTTCGTGTCCATTATGAGTCGTAGCGTGTTAGGATCAGACGTCAGGCTGATACCTAACAACAGGAGATTAACGGCGGTGGGGGATAATGCGTTGCGGGTGTTGGGAGAGACAACTGTGGATTTCCAGCTAGAAGATAGATGGTTTAAACATAGTTTTGTAGTAATACAGGATATAGGGCTGAAACATACCAACATTATCTTGGGAATTGATTTCCTCGAAAAATACTCATGTACCATAGCGTTCAGCGCAAGGGGGAATTAATTGGTATGTGGGGGTCAAGCGGTAGACGTTAACAAGGTGAGGAGTAGAGAAGGAGTAGCAGTAGTGAGGGGTAACTGTGGTAACTCGGCTGGGGACCAGAATATACAGTGGGCAGTCACGGTACCCAAGGATGTCACCATTCCGGGAGAAGCGTCCTTAGTGATTAAAATGGCATGTAAAGCTAAGGGAGTAGACGTTGTGCAAATTGAGCCATTGGATAATCCAGCAGGGTTGGTGATAATGGAGACTATTGAAGACATAAATGAAAGGGTAACTCGGTTGAGGGTTTTTAATCCCTCTCGCTGGCCAGTCACCTTGAGTAAGCATGCACAAGTAGCGTGGGGGCACCCTGTGGAGGAGATTATTGCAGCCATGTCAGTAAGTCAGAGTGAGGGCGATGAGGATAGAATGGATAAATTAATGGGAATAGTGGATAGGATGTCCATGGAAAGGGAGGTTAAGAAAGCCTTAAGGGGCTTAGTCAGGGAGTTTCCTGATGTTTTTGCGTTGAGAGGGGGGAACTCCCAGGGTGCATTACTCAAGGAGCACATAGGATTGACGTAGAGGGCGCACATCCAGTATATACGAGAGCATATAGCATACCAGTGGCACACCAGAGGGAGGTGAAGGAGGAGATAAGCCAGCTAAGGGATCATGATATCATTGAACCATCCAGTTCACCGTGTCACAGCCCTCTCGTAGTAGTCAGGAAAAAGAATGGGGAAGTGAGGTTATGTGTAGATTTCCGAAGAATTAACAAGCTGATGAAGGACGAAGCATACCCATTACCAAACATACTGGACACATTGACACACTTGAAGGGTACACAATATTTTACCACATTAGACCTGCTCAGTGGGTATCACCAGATACCGCTGGAGGAAGAGTCGAGGGAAATCACAGCTTTTAGTGCGTGCAACGAGCTCTGGCAATATAAACGACTTCCTTTCGGGTTGAAGTCAGCACCTGCTGTGTTCAGTAGGCTAATGATTAGTGTGTTATCGGGGTTGATAGGTCCCACAGCGTTGCTGTACATCGAAGACGTAATCGTGCTGGGAAAGTCATTAGAGGAGCACATGCATAATTTGAGGAAACTCTTGCTAAGGCTGAGGTCACACAACCTCAAAGTGAATTTCGAAAATTGCAGTTTTTTTTGGAGAATCGGTAACATTCCTGGGTCATACAGTGGGCCGGATGGGTATCAGTCCATTGCCAGATAAAACCAGTGATATTCAAGAGTTCCCAGTTCCACGGAACAAGAAAGAGTGCAAATCTTTCCTGGGGTTGGTTAGCTATTATCGGCGATTTATTAAAGATTTTTCAAAAATTGCAAGACTATTACATCAGATCAGTGGACTTGCAGAGTTCGTGTGGGGGAAGGAACAACAGCAGGCGTTCCAGGTACTGAGGGCTGCTGTCAGCTCTCGCAGTATCTTGGCGCACCCTGATTTTAGCAAACCGTTTCTGGTGTATGCGGATGCTTCTGGCGCAGCGATAGGTGGTGTGGTAGCTCAGGTGGATGAGCGAGGACGGGAGCATCCCATTGCATTTTGTTCACGAGTACTATGCCCTCCAGAGAGGAACTATAGTACGATTGAGAGGGAAGCGCTAGCGATCACATTCATATTACAACGGAACCGGTACATCTTGCTTGGACATGAAATTTGGCTCAGAAGCGATCACAAACCTCTTAAGTATGTGTTCGAGTCCAAGGGGCCTTGTCAGCGGCTGGCACGGTGTGTTACCTCGCTCTCAGAGTTTAACATTACAAACTTTGAACATGTACCAGGGAAAAGTAATGTGGTCGCTGACGCGTTGTCAAGGTGTCACAATGTAGCAGTGGTGAGTGAAAGGGGGGAGGAAGATGTGTCGTGGAATGTGAGGGAGTTGATACGAAGTCAGGAAGGTCACCCCCTGTGGGGGGAGGTAAGGAAGTTTTTGAGGGGTCAGCGGGCGGAGTTGAGGAAGTCACTTCCAGCACCAGTGGATGAGTTTGTGGTTGAAGATGAGGTGTTGTATCATCTTGGTAGGGTTTCGGGTATACGGTCTGAACCAGTATACCAGGCAGTCTTGACACCGGAGTTCCAGAGGACTGCAATGTATCTGTGTCATAACATCCCAGCAGCAGGCCATGGAGGGGAGTCCAAGACGGTGCAGAGGGCACGTCAAAGGTTCTACTGGCCATCCATGGGTAAAGATATCAAGGTCTATGTAGCCTCTTGTGACAGTTGTCTGAGGTACAAGGCACATAGGTTAGGGGCGGAACCTTTGCGTAGTTGGCCGGAGGTGAGTACTCTCTTCGAGAGAGTACACATAGATCTCATTGGGCCGCTACCACAAGCTCATTCAGGGGCGAGGTACATATTTGTAGCAGTGGATGCACTCACACGGTTCACTGTGGTGAGTGCACTCTGTTCTAAGTCGGCAGAGGATGTGACCCAGGCCATGGTGGAAAGTGTGTTAACCAGGTTTGAGGCTCCTCAACAAGTTGTGTCAGACCAAGGGTCAGAGTTTATCAATCAAGTATTTCAAAGCATCGCGAGTGTGTATCAATTCAAACATACTCCAGTGCTGGCATATCGACCATCGGCGAATGGTTTGGTTGAAAGACACAATGCTGAAGTAATCAGTATTCTGCGGCATTTGGCTGCAGATGATGTGCTTGCATGGGATCAGAGTTTGTCGATGGTGGAGTCGGCGCTCAACACGGCGTTCAATAGGTCGGTGGGAGAAACCCCGCATATTTTGTTGCATGGGTTCGATCCCCGACTTCCGTTCACGACGTTCACAAGCAAGCAACCGCCATGCTATGCGTTAGACTTCAAAAGTGTTGTCTGTAGGCGAGCAACCAAGGCATTTGACTTGGTGAAACTACATTTAAGAAAGTCGACAGAGGTAGCAGAGGCATATTATAATGCGCGTAACAAGGTTCAAGCAAAGGTGATCAATGAAGGTGATAGGGTATTCGTGAAGCAGATGCACGCCCAGGCAGAAGGTAAGTTGGCACCCAAGTTTGTGGGGCCATGTCGGGTAATTAGCAAAAAGAATGCAGAAGTTAAGGTTAAGGTGCTAAACACAGGGCATGTGTTCTCCTGTCACCCAGACCGCGTCTATACACTGACCGGTCAGGCAAGCGAGGAGCCATACCCTACGGAGAGTGTGCCACGGGAGAGCACACCAGCGGCTGAGAACATAGGTAGGGGTACGAGGAGTTGGCAATCAAGGGTGGATAACACAGAACAGCCTTCGCAAGACCGGGGACAAGGTCCACAGGCGACGGTGACACATCGCTATCCGACCCGCTCTCGTTAGGTCATGAACACAGAAGGAGCATAGTATGTACTGTAGAGTAGTGCATGGCCATGGTAGTTTTTGTAGAGTGTGGTGTGAGTAGTGTGTAGAGTGTGGTGTTGAGTAGTGCATGGACATGGTAGCCTTTTTGTAGAGTGTGGGGTAGTGTGTAGAGTGTGGTGTAGAGTAGCGTGTGTAGTGTTGTGGCGTTTGGACGCCTGGTATGGAGTGTGGTGTTGTGGAGTGCATAGCGGCACAGGAGGCCAGGTGGTGGTGGGTACGGTGAGTATCGGTGTAATGAGGTCAGGTGCGTCAGGACGCAGAGCCTGGCTGTTGAGAGACGTGGTGTTATAATGAGGTCATCAGTGGTTGGGTTGACCAGAGGTGATGGTGTGTCAGAGTGGGTAAGTCTTATGGATAAGATTACAATGTAGAATTTCAAAATTTCAGGTGTTGGTGGTTGCAGTGGGCGAGCCAAGTAGATATACTAATTTCTTATTAATTAAGTTGTTACAGGAATCTCGCTAGAGACGAGTCAGTGGCAGTGTGATGCTTTAGTGACATAAGTTGGAAGTTATTTTAATGAGGTATTTATTGTGATAATGTATGTGCATGTATATACTGTATATTACCGCATCGGCACCCTTACTGAGTGTTAGGCTTGAGAAGGTCCCCCGGGATCATGTCACAGAGCTTCAGGTAGAGTAGAAGGGAAGCCATGAGGCTACACTCAGTAATTTTAGAAAAAAGGGGGGGAGGAAGTGAAGCCAACATGACGTTATAGGCGAAATTCGCCCCCTGACATCAAAGCAGGGATAAGGGCCAGCTGCAATGGCTTTGCAGCTGCGTTCAGGCTATATACGGGGAGAGAGTAAGGAGCCGAGGGGTTGTCATGTAATGATGGGATCGAGCCATGGGGCTCCGAGGGAATATTTTGCAGGTTCAACGGTCGGGAAGGTGTGCATACAGGTGGACACACTCTGGGCAGATGGGCCTAGAGTAATGTGCTACAGCTGTGGTGAGCACAGCAAGGAAGGATGACCAGAGAGCTGTGAGGTATCTACAGCGTTCTGGGGTTGGTGCCCTGGAACGAGACGGCAGCATAGACCCGAGGGAACATGACCCTGGGATAGGAATCTCCGTTGCTCTGGAGGCCAGGATCACGTTAGCTCAGAGCAACGATGGGACATTGACAACATTCACCAGGCTGGACAGCCTGGGTTTTGTCTGGGTCATGGAGAATCTATGACCTAGCAACCATGGGACACGAAGACAAGAGAAGTGATGCTGCCAATTGTGGAGGAGGCCAGTGAAACATTGTGTGATCATTGTAAGCCATTATGTCAACAGTACAGGGCAAGATGTTAAATTGTTATTAACTTGTTACTAAGGATGAAGAACCTTAGATATATATGTGTTGTGTATATATTAATGACTAAGTGTCATTTCTGTTTAAGTGCCAGCATTCTGGTCCATGTAATTTTATGGTTATGTTTGTATGTAATTTTATGTCAGCAGTGTAGGTATATGTGCATTGTTGGAGATGGAAAAAAATATTACAGACTATTTTACCTATGCTATGATGTGAATATAATGTATATGTTGTAGAAGTGTTGTAAGTCATGTCGGGGAGCATTTTAAAATAGTTCATCATGTGCATGATGAACTTATTGGATGAATTTTTAGTTGTACATATATGGTGGGTGCATCCTCCAGGTCCTTGCACCAATGGAACCATTGCAATGATGCATAAGGGGACATATGCGTGTTTAAGGAGGGGAGTGGTGTTGTAATCCACATGTTAGTAGGGATTATTAGCTAGATGATCATTACTACAACACTTAACGAATGATGATTGGAAGTACATGTTAAGTAGACAGACTATGGATCACAAATCCAAGAAAGGTCAAAGGGATTAAGACTGCAGTGTTAGCCAAACTAATAATTCCTGGAAAGAGGACTCAGGCTTCTAGGAACAAGGTTACCGCTTCTAGGGATAAGGTTAATCGGATTATACCTTCCTTGAGAGGCAAGGTGAAATGTTTGAGGCCATGGCTGACTGGAGTCAGTCTTGTTGTGGGAGTGGAACTGGCAAGTCCTCCGAGGTCTCCATTTGTGGCAGCAGCGAAGTGTAGCAGACAGCTATGCGAGAGCCTGATGTGATCTTAGTGACCAAGTTAAGTCTGCAGTATGTGAGTATTGAATGTAAGACTAACCGGGTGTGAAGCGTTGTAGTAATTATTCAGTATTAGGGACTTAGGCGGAAGTTACGAGTGCAAGTGGTGACCGCAGAGGTCAAGTGGGTAATGGGTATTGGAAGTGTATTTACCTAATAGAGTATGTTAATATGTTATTATTTGTCAGAGTCTATTCTTTGTAATTAAATGACAAAACTTGACGGCCTTCAAATACCTTCCATATGTTCACTCATTGTGTTCCAGTACAAACCTATTGGTACGCCTCAAGGGTCTGGTGTATGTAGGAGCACACGATGGTGGGAACGGTTGCTGAGGAAAGGTGTTATGTGTTGTGAAATCGCTGTGTTCAGAATGAACAGGTGTTCAGCGTCACCACAGGGCAACTAGAGCATAGTGAGGGGCTACTCACGTTCTTTTCATCAAATTCTTTCATAGGAGAACGCTGTGTCTATGCTTAATGCACAACTTGCCTAAAAAAGAAAGAGAAGTTATACAACCTTAGATCACTTTCCCACCTGGAGATTCGAACCCTAGCCAGCACAGAAGCCTTACAGTAACTGGCATAACTGGTACGCCTTTAACCCACTGCACCACAACTCAGACCCTTAAAAGAGATGGTAATTTCGGGGTATTTAAATCCCCCAAAGATCACCAGCTCCCAAGGGCAACTAGAGCATAGTGAGGGGCTACTCACGTTCTTTTCATCAAATTCCTGTTAATATTGGAGAACACTGTGTCTATGCTCAATGCACAACTTGCCTAAACACGCAAGAGAAGTTATACAACCTTAGAACACTTTCCCACCAGGAGATTCGAACCCTAGCCAGCACAGAAGCCTTACAGCAACTGGCATAACTGGTACGCCTTTAACCCACTGCACCACAACTCAGACCCTTAAAAGAGATTGTAATTTCGGGGTATTTAAATCCCCCAAAGATCACTAGCTCCCAATGGCAACTAGAGCATAGTGAGGGGCTACTCACGTTGTTTATATCAAATTCCTGTTAATATGGGAAAACGCTGTGTCTATGTATATATATATATATATATATATATATATATATATATATATACTATATGAACCTATATATATATATATATATATATATATATATATATATATATATATATATATATATATATATATATATATATATATATATATATATATTGGTGTATACTGGCAGCAGGTTTTCCTTCAAAGATGTCTCATTGAATGTGACCGCATATTCTGTATTTACTATCTTCTGATTTAGGGCTTCTATCCCTCTAACTATTTTCTTAGCATCAGGGCTTAGCTGAAAGAGGAGTTCTCTAAAACTCATTTTCGTAGTTTCAAGGTGAAGAAAAGAAGTGAATTACTGTAGAATGTACTACACTTATTTATACAATTTGCACAACGTTTCGAACCTCCATGGTTCATTCTCAAGTGAAAAGATTTTATATCTAAACCAAAGATGCATAAAAAACGCCTGGAAATCGAAATGCTTCTGGACGACATCCATAAGCTAGAAGACAACAAAAATTCATCACCACTGACACATTTCAGGCTGAACTACTAACAGAAGTGGGGAAAAAACGAGGAACATATTCATCTACAATCTTAACCCCACGACACAATGAAGCAGCAAAACAACTAAAAAATGTGAAAGACGTAACAATATGAAAGCTGACAAGACAGCAGCATATGTATTGATTCCTACCCAAGAATACATGAACAAAATTAGCGACATCCTTAGTGACGACTCCAAATTTCAACGAATCACGAGGAACCCCGTAGAAGACCTTAAGCAGAAAGTAAACAAAACAATTACAGCAATCAACGCAAAGAAAGGTAGTGTGCATTTCACTAAACTTCAAGGCGACTATGGCTTAGGATATGCCTATGGCAATGTTAAGACACACAAACCAGGTAACCCACTACGCCCAATAATCAGCCAAATACCAACTCCAACCTATCACCTGGCAAAAAGACTTAACGAACTCCTAACTCCATACACTCCAAGAAAGTACAGTCTACAGTCATCAGCAGATTTCCTAGAATTAATCAAATCTACTTAGCTCGATGGAATCATTGCTTCCCTGGACGTCGAATCCCTATTTACCAACGTCCCAGTCGACACAACCATAGGAATGATATTGGACAGAGTATACAGAGACGAGAGCACCCCCCAAATTAGACATACCTGAGCCACACTTGAAGAGTCTTCTCGAAGCATGTACAAAGAAAGCCCCTTTCATCAGTCCACAAGGAGACATGTATTTACAAATAGACGGAGTAGCAATGGGCTCCTCCTTAGGAGTTTTATTTACTAATATTTATATTAGTAAATAAATATGGGAACCATCGAGGACAGAGTCTTCAGTAGTAGACAAAAACCAACTGTATATTGCCGTTATGTAGATGACATATTCGTAACAGTAAAAGACTCAGATGAACTAATTGTTCTAAAAAGCCATCTAGAGAGAGAGAGTCAGTACTCCGATTTACACATGAAAATAGTGAAAATAACAGTCTGCCATTCTTGGATGTACTAATAACAAAAACAGGAACCTCTTTAAGCACCAACATATATACTAAGCCCACCAACATAGGATTATGCCTGAACGGTAGAAGTGAGTGCCCCCAAAGATACAAAGCCAGTGTTCTCAATGCGTCAAGCGCTTACCCACTGCTCCGAATGGAGCAACGTGAGTAGAGAGTTTGAAAGAGTAACTCAGGTATTGGTGAACAACGGATATAGCAACGCGGAAATAAACGATGCTATAAGAAGACACTTGGCCAATCGATAGATACAGCGATAGCAGGCGGCTTGACGTTTGCGAGGCATTACACATCAAGAAGTCAACACCAGCAATCAACAGCCAATTAATGCACAACTATGTTCTACCCACCTCAAGACTCCACTCCAATATAGAAGCATCAAGAAATATGGACCAATAGGCTTTCTGCAATCACTTCTATTCAATACCCATTGTTTCATGTTCTGGCATGTGTTGATGAAATTAATACCTTATTAAATACCACCTCACCCCATCCACGTCACTCAAATGTAGATATAAACAAAATCGGAGATGTGTAAGTTCTATTCAGTTGTGTATGTGTTAGCTAAAGTCTTTGAAAATGTAATAAGTTTTACGAAACGCGCTCAAGTGTCGAGTCAGACTAGAAATAAAAATGAATTTTGGAGAATTGATTTTTGAATTACCTTCAACAGTGAAAAGAAATGTACGAAAGATTGAGAAAATTCGTGTTAGAATTATTAATCTTACTTTTTCGGTCATATTTAATAATATATGTCTACAGGAAAGACTGCTACCAAAATATACTAATATATATATGCATATATATATTCGTTTGCCTTGTTCGGGTAGAATGTAGACACAGTAGTCGCTTCTGTATATTTATTGACCGAGACAACAAGGTATATATCTCGCCAGACGAGGTCCTTCTACCCTGAGTCTGTGAGGATAACTGAGGCTGCTGGGAGCATGGCTGGATGCTCCTCTGTCTGGCATGACGTCAGAGGCCTACTTGCCTGTGATTGGTTACATTTCAACTGACATAGAATTTGAGTATAACACCGCTCGGACACGCTACCAAGTCGACGACCCTTGTCGACAAGCTCTGGCTAGCTATATAGTTACAATGATACTGAAAGGACCTCGGTGGCATTCAATAATGGCTTACATGTGAAATTTGCATAATAAAACATTGAAAGAAGATCAGGTGTGCGTAATACTAAACAACTCGGCATATGAACCAAAAAAAAATTCATCATTATAGGTGAAAATCATGGTAACAATGCTTTGATTAAACCAGAGTATTAAGAACATGTGGATGTCTACTGATCAGATATGAACAATACAAGTCAAGGTATTGCCTAAACAAAATTATTAACATGTGTCAATGGCATGTGCTTGAAAACCATACAATATTAAACAATTATTACATTAATGGAACAAAATTCTGACCTAACAACCACAAATGAATTTAAAGATAGATAATGATTTTTTTTTCTTTTTTTTTCTTTGACACTGAAATATACAATATATTTACACGACCAATGTACAATATATTTAATGTGCAATGTATTTACAAGCTATATCCAAGACCTGGAACAAGAAGACTAACATCTGCGTGATAGCAGTCAGGATTCACTGGCCTCAATGTGGTTGCTAGAACAATAATCGTACGAATGACCATCACTACAACAGCTTGACCACCACTATGACAGCTTGACCACCACTATGACAGCTTGACCACCACTATGACAGCTTGACCACCACTACAACAGCTTGACCACCACTATGACAGCTTGACCATCACTGTGACAGCTTGACCACCACTACAACAGCTTGACCACCACTAGTTAGGGTGATGCTGATGGTTTTGTGGTTGTGATGTTGTCATAGATTTGGGGATGTTGCCTTGGTTGTGGTGATAATGATGTTCGTGGTGGTGATGCTGATGGTGAATGTGGTATTGTGTTTGTTATGATGATGTGTGCGAATCAAGTCGTTGTAGTGGTGGTCAAGCTGTCACAGTGGTGGTCAAGCTGTCATAGTGGTGGTCAAGCTGTTGTAGTGGTGGTCAAGCTGTCATAGTGGTGGTCAAGCTGTCATAGTGGTGGTCAAGCTGTCATAGTGGTGGTCAAGCTGTCATAGTGGTGGTCAAGCTGTCATAGTGGTGGTCAAGCTGTTGTAGTGATGGTCAAGCTGTCATAGTGGTGGTCAAGCTGTCGTAGTGGTGGTCAAGCTGTCGTAGTGGTGGTCAAGCTGTCATAGTGGTGGTCAAGCTGTCATAGTGGTGGTCAAGCTGTCATAGTGGTGGTCAAGCTGTCATAGTGGTGGTCAAGCTGTCATAGTGGTGGTCAAGCTGTCATAGTGGTGGTCAAGCTGTCATAGTGGTGGTCAAGCTGTCATAGTGGTGGTCAAGCTGTTGTAGTGATGGTCAAGCTGTCATAGTGGTGGTCAAGCTGTCGTAGTGGTGGTCAAGCTGTCGTAGTGGTGGTCAAGCTGTCATAGTGGTGGTCAAGCTGTCATAGTGGTGGTCAAGCTGTCATAGTGGTGGTCAAGCTGTCATAGTGGTGGTCAAGCTGTCATAGTGGTGGTCAAGCTGTCATAGTGGTGGTGAGTCTGTGAGATTTATATTTACGTTAATTTGTATATTTCGATAGCAATTCGTACGATGTTTAGTGGACTGTATTTCTGCAATATTCTCACAAATTGACTCCTTGCACTTTATGGGGAGGTTTATTTTAAACTAGCAGTACCCAGTCACGCGTTGCTGTGGCTAAGCAACGCATGTGCGTAGCTGAGCGACAGCAACATTCCCTCTCCCCCAGTCTTGTTGTTGTTGTTGTTGTTGTTGTTTAAGATTCGCTACCTGGAACAAAAAGTTCCAGGTAGCACGGGCTATGGCGAGCCCGTAGTTCTATATATTCCCCCAGTCCTCCCCACCATTCCCCAATTATCCGTCTCCTAGTCCTCCCAACCATTCCCCACTCCACCATCCCCTCTTCCTTCCCACCATGCCCTACTCCCCTGTCCCTTTGTTCTCCCCACCATTCTCCATTTCCCCATCCCCTCGTCTCAACCATCTCAAACTTCCCCGTCCCCTCGTCCATCCCCACCATTACCCCCTCCCTTGTCCCCTTGTCCCCTCGTCCTCCCACCATCTCTCACTTCCGTCCCCTCATCATCCACACTCCCTCGTCCGATGCCTTCCCAAATGGTCTGATATTCCAATCAGAAAATTTGGGACATCAAGTGAACTGATGTTCCCATCTCTGAAATATAAGAAAAATAGTTAAAAAATAAAATGAAAATATGAAACATTAAAAAAAATAACTATACCTACGAAATGAACGGTATGGTAAACAACACAGCTCAATTCCAACACAATTCACACAGAATAATTAAATCAAAATGAAAATAAATGAAAATCTATGAAAATTCAATTTATCAATGCAATCAGAAATGTTGAAATGGAATTGTAACATATTTAGTACAGCATGTGTATTGCTCTTACATGCAACAGATGGCGCTGTTTTTCAAGAAAAGCATAGTTTTACCTGTCACAGGTGTGGCATCTATACTTATATTTACGAAATGAATGGTATGGTAAGCAACACAGCTCAATTCCAACACAATATCACACATAATAATTCAATAAAAAATAAAACATATCGAAATCTATGAAAATAAAATATATCAATGCAATCGGAAACACTGAAATGGAGTTCGTGACATATTTAGTATACCGTGCATGTTGCTATTATGTGCAACAGATAGCGTTGTTTTTCAAACACGCATGTTTTTATCTGTCACAGGGGTGGCATCTATATAGTAGGTATATGAAAAGACGTGCCTATTCGAATGCAACGTTGTATCAAAATTTCAAAGCAATCGGTGAAGAACTTTTTGAGATTACAGCATGTGTTTCCCTTACGTCCAACAGATGGCATTGTTTAAAAAAAAAAAACATGATTTTTTCTGTCACAGGTGAGACATGTATATAGTAAATATATAAAAAGACGCGCCTATTTGAATGCAACGTTGTGTCAAAATTTCAAAACAATAGGTAAAGAGGTTTCAAAGATTTCCTTCACATGGAAAAACACAGTTTTCAGAAATAGCCGTTTTTTTTATCCGACACAGACGTGACATCTATATAGTATGTATATAAAAATCTGGCAGGATGCGAATGGAACGTTGTGTGAAAATTTCAAAGGAATCGGTGAAGAACTTTCGGAGTTTAGCGATTTTGAACAAACGAACATTTCCATTTTTATTTATATAGATTCATATATATGCAGCCAATCAAGCCACAGTATTAACTACATATATTAGTAATTGAAATTGAGAGGTCTTATCTTATTGTATGGTAGGCCTGGTTCACCAGGTATAAACAAGAATGATGAGACCAAATAGTCCTCATGGTTGAGGCTAGCATCAACACCATGAACTGATTTACTAGGATTAATTCTTGCTTCCTCTTCAATTGTTCCCGTCAAAGGGTACTTGCTATAATTGCAGGAATCCTATATATAAGACAGCTATATCAGAGGAAATATTGGTATATTATTTACAAGCACCAAAGAATAATTACCTGGGTTATGTCGCTTTTGTTTGTGCTAACCGATTCACCCTATATCTACCTAACATAACTGGCCAGAAATGTAAAGAAAACAAACGGGTTTCGGTAATACACTTCCCTTATAATAGACGTAGTTGTGTGTCAATAACATTAGAACTTTACTCCTGTGACACAGCTGTCCAAGGGAGAATTCTAGGAACTAAATTTGCCCCAACGACCTTGTTGATAAACATTGGCTAACTACTGCCCTTCTCCACTGACGCCCTGGCTCCCTTTGTCCAGATGTCAACAAGTGGTAGAAAGATCACATTTACTCTATTTTCGTACTGATAATTAAGTTAACTCAAATGAGATGTTTTTATGATGTTAAAAGTCCAAAGACTGCTATATTAAGAAATATTCCCAACAGATTAGCTGGTGAATTAATAGCGCTATGTGGCAATGATATCTCGTTTTCTATTGACGGAAAATTTAATTGCGCCTAGTCTTCTATGATTGAATTTAGATATACAACATCATATATATATATATATATATATATATATATATATATATATATATATATATATATATGTCGTACCTAGTAGCCAGAACGCACTTCTCAGCTTACTATGCAAGGCCCGATTTGCCCAATAAGCCAAGTTATCACGAATTAATATATTTTCTCAATTTTTTTTCTTATGAAATGATAAAGCTGCCCATTTCATTATGTATGAGATCAATTTTTTTTTATTGGAGTTAAAATTAACGTAGATATATGACCGAACCTAACCAACCCTACCTAACCTAACCTAACCTATCTTTATAGGTTAGGTTAGGTTAGGTTAGGTAGCCGAAAAGGTTAGGTTAGGTTAGGTTAGGTAGGTTAGGTAGTTGAAAAAAACATTAATTCATGAAAACTTGGCTTATTAGGCATATCGGGCCTTGCATAGTAGGCTGAGAAGTGCGTTCTGGCTACTAGGTACGACATATATATATTAGTATATTTTGGTAGCAGTCTTTCCTGTAGACATATATTATTAAAATGACCGAAAAAGTAAGATTAATAATTCTAACAATTATCTCAATCTTTCGTACATTTCTTTTCGCTGTTGGAGGTAATTCAAAAATCAATTCTCCAAAATTCATTTTTATTTCTAGTCTGACGCGACACTTGAGCGCGTTTCGTAAAACTTATTACATTTTCAAAGACTTTAGTTAACACATACACAACTGAATAGAACTTACACATCTCTGATTTTGTTTATATCTACATTTGAGTGAGGTGGATGGGGTGGGGTGGTATTTAATAAGGTATTAATTTCATCAACACAAGCCAGAACATGAAACAATGGATATTGAATAGAAGTGATTGTAGAAAGCCTATTGGTCCATATTTCTTGATGCTTCTATATTGGAGCGGAGTCTTGAGGTGGGTAGAATATAGTTGTGCATTAATTGGCTGTTGATTGCTGGTGTTGACTTCTTGATGTGTAATGCCTCGCAAACGTCAAGCCGCTTGCTATCGCTGTATCTATCGATGATTTCTGTGTTGTTTACTAGGATTTCTCTGGCGATGGTTTGGTTGTGGGAAGAGATTATATGTTCCTTAATGGAGCCCTGTTGCTTATGCATCATTAAACGCCTAAAAAGAGATGTTGTTGTCTTGCCTATATACTGGGTTTTTTGGAGCTTACAGTCCCCAAGAGGGCATTTGAAGGCATAGACGACGTTAGTCTCTTTTAAAGCGTTCTGTCTGGAGAGTTTCTCATGAGTAGGCTGGCCGTTTTTCTGGTTTTATAGTAAATCGTCAGTTGTATCCTCTGATTTTTGTCTGTAGGGATAACGTTTCTATTAACAATATCTTTCAGGACCCTTTCCTCCGTTTTATGAGCTGTGGAAAAGAAGTTCCTGTAAAATAGTCTAATAGGGGGTATAGGTGTTGTGTTGGTTGTCTCTTCAGAGGTTGCATGGCGTTTCACTTTCCTTCTTATGATGTCTTCGACGAAACCATTGGAGAAGCCGTTGTTGACTAGGACCTGCCTTACCCTACAGAGTTCTTCGTCGACTTGCTTCCATTCTGAGCTGTGGCTGAGAGCACGGTCGACATATGCGTTAACAACACTCCTCTTGTACCTATCTGGGCAGTCGCTGTTGGCATTTAGGCACATTCCTATGTTCGTTTCCTTAGTGTAATACACTAAGGAAACGAATACACGGTCAGCTGTAGACACAACCAAAGGTGATGCACGTTTCGTTGTTGACGAGAAAGCCATTGTTAGCCTCCAGTCATGGTCTGATTTTAAGGATTTCTTTCGCCGGCGTTTTGTTAATAAAGGAGACCTTGACCCGTATAGGTTAGTTAAGAAAATTGCCAATGCCACCATGCAGCCTGGTGAATCGTTTAATGCATTTACTAGCCGTCTCGATCAGTATCTGTATGCCTTAGTTTCTGCTATGAATAATTCGACTTGGTTAGATAAAAACAATAATCTGTCCCCTGAGGCTATGGCCAAAATGATAGCATTTGGTACTTTAATGCATTTTGCCCCCGGGCATACTAAACCAATAGTTGAGCAACAAAATTTTGGTGTTAAACATGAAATTGGTGAAGTGTTTGAGGCTATTAACAATGCTGCAGATAAACTAGCTCCCCGAAGTGCTCAACTGTTGCCACCCTCTGATGCTGTAAATGTAGTAACAAGCTCTCAACATCCTCCCACAAACTCTCAAAACTCTTGGTCGCAGAAGCATACCCATGCTCGTAGCCCCCCAGTCAAATTCGCCGCCTCATAAATTGCCGAAACGCCATAGTCCACAACCATCCACTCTCTCATGTTGGCATTGTGGTAAGAATAACCACCTCGCAAGGGACTGTTGGTCCACCCCTTGATCATCACCTCCTAGACAATTCTCTCGGTCCCCTCGTCAATCTAATCATTCTAGGCTTCCATATTGCATATACCATAAACAAGTTGGTCACCACACTGCAGATTATAGAGCTAGGCAAAGGACATCTCCACCTCGTAACTCCCATGGTCAGTCTTGGCGAGGCGCACAGCATCCGAGACATTATCAGAACCCACGTAATTACAACTCCCAGCCCAGCTATAATGCAACTTCAAATTATAATGCTCAGTCACAGAATGCTGGAGCTCAAAATGTTCACTCCATGTCGTCGGGAAACCCCCAAGGCCATCCGCTATCCAATTCAAGCTAGCCAATCCTAGTGCCCTCCCTGTGTATTCAGTAGCTACCCAAAATAGATTTGGACACTTGACAGAGGAGGACACTGACTCTAGACCAGTTGTAGATGTTGACGGATCCACAGTAAATTTGTCACAAACAAGACGCAGATATCCCAGACAACATAAGTCAAAAGTAGTAACTTGTCCAGTCACAAGTGATGGTCCCCTTGTCTCGGCCATTGTACATGGTAGAGTTTTAAAAGTTTTTCTCGACTCAGGTGCAAAAATTAATATTGTCAAGCCCTCAGCTCTTAGAGACATTGAAAGTAAGCACCCTACTACTTTAAAACAGTCACACATACCTTTTCTAAGTGGTATTTCAGGAAATAAAGTGAAAGTTCAGGGTGAAATTGACCTCCCACTCAAGTTCAATGATGTCACATTGTCTATAACATGTTTAGTTGTTGACATTATTCATTTTCCTGGAGACATTCTCTTAGGTCTGTACACCATGATTGATGAAAATATTGCATTGTTTCCCCACCATTGGAACATAAGTATCAAAGACCATGTCATACCCTTGTGTAGCATGTATCGACAGGGCCACGAGTTCAACCTTCAATCAGATTACGTTAATTTTGTTGACACCCGCCTTGCTAGTGTAGGTTTGTCAGATCATTGTCGTGGTAGCATACCCGAGAAAACGGGCACTCGATTGAAGCATAGTAGTTGTGCAGTTGTTAAGGAGAATGAGTATCGGGACTTTCTGGAAGGGGACGCCCTAACGGATTCTCGTTGTCTCGCTCGCCTGGCAGCTTCCATCTCTTAAGTCAGTGGTTCCACGGATACTGACACTGTGCTACACCCTCATTCTCACAAGAATAAGAGTTAAGGTTCAGGGAGTGCCTGAGTTGTCGGATGTGATTGCGGAAAGTGAAACATGTAAAATGAATGGTACATTTGTTGAACCCTCCTGGCACACAGTGCAGGATGGTACTGTTACATTATTTATTGCAAACACTGGTAATGCCGATATCCATCTCCAGTCTGGTACCCATGTTGTAGATTTTGCCCATTACTCGTTACCGGTGCGAGTTGTGGATGATGTCTCCATGGATCATACTGTTTGTACACTCACACCAGGAGAACAGGGATCTCAGCCAGAGGTGCAAGTGCAACACCTCAGTCCAACTGATTTTCCTGACTCTGTGGCTCAGCTTTTGGAAATTTTGAACAGGAATAGAGCTGTTGTTGCTCTACCAGGAGAAAAATTAGGTCTCACTCCTCGTATTACACATAAAATTTCCCTTGAACAAGGAACTACGCCTATTTATGTACCAGCTTACCGTCTTCCCCATTCTCAGAGAGCAGAAGCCGATAGACTTGTAGAGGAAATGTTACAGAGTGATGTAATTGAATCGAGTAATTCGCCAGTCATGGAACGCTCCATTGATTCTTGTACCAAAGCGAGATGGGAAAAACATGGAGACTTGGAGACCTGTAATCGATTATCGCAAGCTTAACAGAGTAACAATACCTGATTGTTTCCTACTTCCAGTTCTAAATGATTTGTTGCAAAGTATTGGTCGAAACAAAGTATTCTCAACGTTAGATTTGTTGTAGGGATTCTGGCAAATCCCCCTTGATGAGGAAAGTAAACAATTGACAGCCTTTAGTACTCCCAATGGTCATTTTCATTTCAATAGAATGCCGTTTGCTTTGCGTAGTAGTCCAATAACCTTTTCACGGCTCATGACAAATCTATTTCGAAGATTAATAGGAAGTACGCTTCTAGTTTACCTTGATGATCTCATAATCATGTCGCAAGATGTTCAGACTCATTTCCAGAACCTTGAGAAAGTACTTGCAAAGCTCACTGAAGCTAATTTAAAAATAAAACTTGCAAAATGTTCATTTTTAAAGCAGAAGATTAATTTCTTAGGTCATACAGTTACACCTTCAGATATTACATTGAATGAATCAAAAATTATTGCTGCCCG